>NW_024423897.1:55308711-55461105 GCF_017311325.1 Ursus maritimus
CTTGAATGCTCACAGGACCCCATCCCCCAGGGAGCTGGTGAAAAGGCAGACGGATTCAGGAGATCTGCAAGTTCCCAGGGGATGCCTGAGGCTGCTGACCTTGGACAAGGCTGGGCGAGGGGGAGGGGGGGCTGAAGGACGCACTCAGCACGAGGCTTCCATTTAAAGGATGCACTTCTGTTTACCCGTGCACCTGGAGGGTGGGACTGGGACGGAGACTGCTTCATGCCAGGACTGCACCACCCTGCTCCTATCGAATCCCATTGCTCCGTCCCCACAGCCCCCATTCCAAAGAATGCATTAATTCAGCAATCCAAATGGGACACTCATGCCAATGACTGCCCGGGACCTTAGGAAATTTCTGGAACAGAAGATGGGGTGCTCAGAATAGCTCTGATTTCTCTCGGGGCATCTGGGTGGCTCAGTCCGTGAAGCATCTGCCTTGGGCTCAGGTCATGATCTCAGGGTCCTGGGATGGAGCCCTATATAGTGCTCCCTGCTCAGGGGGAGCCTGCTTCTCCCTCTCCCTCTGCTCCTGCCCCTCCACCCTGGCTTGTGCTCTCTCTCGAGTGCACTCTCTCTCAAATAAATAAATAAATAAATAATCCTTAAAAAACAAACAAATAAATAATCTTAAAAAAACAAAGAATGGCCCTGATCTCTATTCCCCTCCTAGTCTCTCCCGGAGGACCTCCAGTCTCAGAAATCAGGCTGCTGTGCCCATCGCCTCACACATAGATGGGGGTCCAAGAAACGGCTTCTGAATTAATGAGACCAATCTATCAATCTGTATTTGTGTGTTTCGTAGTTCCAGGGGACCGCTGAAGGAAAGAAGCCTCCCAGAAGAAACAACCACATTTGCTTATGGCCTGTTTGTTCATTTATCTGTTCTTCTGGAAACTGAGAAGTCCCTATTTTTAGCACCTCCCATGCTCAAGCATGGATTTTCTCCCCCCTTCAAGCGCTCTTAAAAAGTTGACATTTCCCAGCCCATAAACTGCAAAGTCATGTCATGCATTCAATAGGAGGAGACAGTGGGGGCAGCCACTCGGGGAAGGGGCCTCCTCTCCCACGGCCCTCAGGAAACACAAGGCAGGAAAGGCAGAAAGTGGGGCCCGGAGAGGCGGCAGGGCTGCCCCCGAGGCAGTGTCCCAGCAGAAGACCCAGCTCTTCGACCTTGGCCGACTCCCTGCTTCCCGTGGGCTTCCAGGGAGGGGGTTCTGAGGGGCCACGCCTCCGCCCACCCTGTTCTCTTTCCACTCCCAGGGTGTAGGGCTGTCACACCCCTGCGTGGACGGCTCTGCCAAGCCAAACTGCTCGCTGAAAAAATGTGGAGCGTGTGAGCCGAGTGTGAACCCCCATTGTAAAAATAATTGCGAGAGGAGAGTTGTCACCACTGGGCTTCTGGGCTCAAGATTTTTCTAGCTCTGGCTCACTGGAGGAACTTGGGCAAAGCTGAATTCTCCAGGTCTCCTTTTCTCATTGAGTGACATGGGAATGATGATTGTTGAGCCCTGCCCCCAGCTATAGTCCTGGACCTGGAAAGCACTCTCGAAGGCTCCACGTGACTAATGCACAGCTCCATCATTCATGACCTCTCTCTGACGTCTCCACACAAGGAACCGTAATTACAGCAGCCCCCGCAAAAACAGACCCGGGGACTCATAATAACAGCAATAATAATGCAGGACTAGAATGGAGAAGATTTCCGAGGCCTTCATCTTAATGCCTCCGTGAGGACAGGAGGTGGCTGATATGAGGGAGACCGTCACCATCTATCTTTTCAATCAGAAGGTGCAGGCAGACTGGGGGGTGCCACCACGAGCCAAGGATCGCTGGCAGCCACCGGACCCTGGAAGAGACAAAGATTCTTCCCCAGAGGACACCTTGGTTTGCGCTTCCTGCCTCTGGAGCTGTGATGGTACCCTTCTGCTGCAGGAAGTCCCCCAGTGCATGGTACTTTGAAACCAACACAGAGTGAACCCAGGACCCGGGACCGAGAGGGCCCTGAAGGGAGCTCCCAGGGGCTGCAAGAACACTCAGTGGCAGCAAGCAGGGCACCTGGAAAACGCTCCGGTCCCTGTGGAAGGAGAAGCACCATCTGACCAGACCGATGGTAGGTCCGGATTGGGGAGGGCTGCGGTGTGTGTGTTCTCTGAGTGCTGGCTGCCTAGAGGGCTGCCTGGCTGTGAGTTCTCTGGACGGGAAGTGACAGCGACAATGAGACCCACGTCCTTGCCTCTCACCCTTCTTTCTGCACTGTATACCCTCCCTTTTTTTCTCACTCCTTCATTTCCCCATTTTGCTAAGCTCCTGTGAGTGCCTTGAATGCCAACCCAAATACTTCCCGCCCATCCATCAGCCGGTCTCAGCCCCGGTCCTCATCGGCCGCATGACCTTGTCCTGCCTTGTCCCAGGGACACTGGCCTTGTCCTTCCACCAACTTCGAATGAAGGGCCTTCCTCCTCGGTGAAGGCGGAGGTCTTCAGGGCACAGGGAACTCTCGGCAGAGTGCCCGGCACAGCCAGGCTCAGGAAATGACAGCTTTACGAATCCGTGGAGCATCAAGGTTAATTGTGAAGACCACGGGCCGCAACCAGCCTGTGAGCCAAGGATGGTTTTTATGTTTTCAAATAGTTGAATAAAAAAAAAAAGAAGAAGAAGAATATTTTGTGACATGTGAAAATGATATGAAATTGAAAGTTCGGTGTCCATACATAAAGTGATCGGAACATGGCCACACTGTCTGCTTCAGCCTCGGGGCTGAGCGGCTGTGACCGACCACACGACCCGCGGAGCCTGAAATGCGTGCTCGCCGTGCTTACGAGAAAGGTAAGCCGAACTGTCTAACTTCCGATCCTAGACCCGCTGCTTACCCACTGCATGACTGGGGGCAGGTTCTCTCTCTCTCTCTCTCTGCCTGCATGTCCGTGTCTCTCAAATGGGCATAATAGTCCTTATTTCAAAGTTTCCTTGAAAGGATTGGATGAATTATCACTTTATGGTCTGAGAACGGTGCTTGGCACACGGAAGTACCGAGGATGGGTGAACTTATTTTCAGTCTCGCCAGATTCTTAAACATCACCGCCCCACGCAGAGTGACATGTATAAGAATGCTTAAGCCTTCCTTGTACTCGACATGCAAGGATTCTTGAAACATATCATTTCCTTCGCTTTTCATCATTGCTCCGTATGCAAACAGATCGAGGAAGCCTTAGCTCAGATTTCTCAAATCCCAGATGGGCTCTAACTTGTTACGTCAGAGGAAAAAAGTCTGTCTTCCCCAGCAGGTGCACAGGGAGGCTTTGTTAGACAGACGCCACCTCCTTACTCTCCAGCATTAAAAGACGTTTCTGCAAGCTCTACGAATCTTGACTGTAAAGGAAAAGCGGAATGATGACGTCTGGATTTTCCACAAGGACAGGGATATTTTCCTTCCTTAACCATGGGGGGCTGGGGTGGCATGTGGAGGGGTCTGGGAGAGCTGGCACGTACGTGCACGGTGGGCATTGGCGGTACCCCCCACCTCCTCCTGCTTCTTCCATGTGATTGAGTCGTGTTCTGGTTCCTGACTGCTCTGCTGGAGGCTCCACTGCTTGGCGTCCTGCACAGTTGGGCAGGTCACATGATTAAACACGTCCCCCCTGGAAAGGAGGCGACAGGCACCACTGCTGCTCCTGGGCCTCCAGGCACCAAGCCCGCGCTCTACCATGCCCTCCACCTCCCCGAGAACCACTCAGATGACTGTGACACTCAAGCGATGGCCAAACGAAGACATGGACAGAACCTGGGTCCCTGAGTGACCATGTGGAGCCAAGCAGCCTGTCACCTTGGACCCTTCACAGAAGGGTTCCTCTTTGAGAGAGTAAACATCTGTGTTAAGTCACTGTCATGGGAGCTTAGCTTTTACCCTAACTGACACAAAGGCCCTGCAGTCCACTTCTTTTGGGTTACAGGTGAGGAGACTGATTGATTCGCAATCCCCACCCCTCCCCAAATCCCATACTCAGCTGCAGACACGATGTTTACTTTTTGGTGGCTGCCGGCCTGTGTCACCTCAGGTCTCTGGGAGAATCTACCCGGTACTTAGCACAAGGAGACACCAGCTGCCGGGAAACAGTGTGGGTCCAATCAGGAGAGAGAAACCACATAGTAAGTCAAACAGGGGGAGTTTAATACGAGACTCAGTCACTGTAACAGGATTGGAGTACGAGGGATTGGCTGGTAAAAAGCAGAGAGCACTAAAGAGTAAACAAAAAGCACATCTACTCAGGAACCACCCTGGACCCTCAGGATTGGGAGGGTGCACTCGAGAAAGAGGCCCCCAGGGCTGAGATCCGAATGTCCATGGAAAGGTCCTGGCTGTGGCTGATGGGACGGCAGAGAAGTGGCTGTGGTGCCCAACTGACAGACCTTGCCAGAAATTTGCCCTCCCAGGTGTCGGGGCCAATGGGGGAAGCTGCCGGCATGTGAAGAACAGTGGGCATGCTGTTGACATTGATTTCTAGAACGTTTACGTATACACAATGATCAACTTTCATTCATCTTTTTTCCTTAGAGATTTTCAAACTTTTTTTTTTGAGAGAGAGAGTGTGTGAGCAGGGGGGAAGGGCAGAGACAGAGGGAGAGAGAGACTCTCAAGAGGACTCCCCAATGAGCATGATGCGGGGCTCGATCCCACAACACTGAGATCACAACCTGAGCCAAAAATCAAGAGCTGGACGCCTAACCGACTAAGCCACCCAGGGCTCCCCTCAAACATTTTTTTTTAAATGAATGTGTGATTCATTTAAAAACACCACTTAAAAATAGACACCCATTTTTAATATTGGGTCATTAAAAAACCCCACAAAATCAAGGCTCAGGCTCAGAGACATCTACGCATTTACGACTTGGGATACACTGTGGTCGGACACTGCAATTGTTTCCTCTTGCTGCAGAACACATCACCACAAACCTCTCAGCCTGATACTCCCACGTCTGTCATGTCTCCGTCCGCTGGGCCACAAGTCCGGGCACCGGTCAGCTGTATCCTTTGCGCAGACGCCTCGGCAAGGTGTGGGCTGGGGCTGCAGTCTCGCCTGAGGCTCAGACTTCACTTCCAAGTCATCCAGGGGGTCCGCAGAATCCAGTTCCTCAGCAGTCCTCAGCTGAGCTTCCCATATCTTTGCCGGCTACCGGCTGGAGGTCCTCTCCCAGAGGCCACCCTCGGGTCCTCAACACCCGGCCCTCTCCCAAAGACAGCCAGCAGCAGAATCTCTTCAGGCTGCCACCACTGGGTGTCCTATATGTAACATAATCAAGAGAGTGACCCGTTTCATTCACAGAGCTACCCACGCTCAAGGGCAGAGTCTTGGAAGCCATCTTAGAATTCTGTCTACCACAGAAATTCTTACAAAGTCTGAAAATTAGAAAGGTTATCTGCCTTCTCCCCATTCTAGAAATCTCTCTGATCTTCTAAATGAGCCCAAATTCCCTCCTGCCCTTCAACTTCCACCTCCTCAACCCCTTTCTCCCCACCTCCGAATCCGTGAAAGCGCTGTCTTCTTTGGGATCAACAGAAAACCAAATCCAGATCTTGCTTCATATCTACCCAGACCTCTACTCCATTCCTGATACCCCTTTGTACATAGCTGGCAAGAAGGTAATGGGGTGTATGAGTTTTCTCGGGCTGCTGTAACAAATTACCACACACGGGGGACTTACAGCAACGCCAGCCTCCTGAGGCCAGAGGTCCTCAATCGAGCATTGGCTGGGCCGCGCTCCCTCTGAAGGCTCTCGCGGAAGACTCTTTCCTGCTTTTTCCATCTCTCATGGCTCCAGCTGTTCTTGGCTTGTGGCTGCCTTACTCCAAGCTGTGCTTCCGTCCTCACATCCGCTTCTCCCCTGCGTCTGTGCCTCAAATCCCCCTCTGTCTTTCTCTTATAGGGACACCAGTCATTGGATTTAGGGTCCACCCTAAATCCAGGGTGATCCCCTGTCAAGATTCCCAACTTAATGACATCTGCAAAGGCCCCTTCTCTAATCCAGCCACATGCGTCGGTTCCACGGTCAAGGCTTAGACATGTCTTTCTGGGCGCTACTATTCAAGTCATTACTATGAATTTAGAAATCCAGTAACGTCTATTGCAAAGACCAGATATTTCCCTTCCTTTTGCTTGAGTGTGTCAGGGCCTTGACTGGCGGATATAACTGAAGTGAGGCCAAGCTGAGGTGGTACTCCCATCAGAGCCTAACCCCTCAGGCCACCACACCCTTGATGTAGACGGGCTCCTCCACACCAGAGCTCACAGCAGCAGAGGGGGGATCAGGTGAGCACCAGAGGGCTCTCCCCCCACCCCCTCCCCGTGTGAAGTTGGAAAGGTTTCTTAACTGTCACATCTGTAGCATGAAGTAAATAACAATAATATTCACTTTTGGGGTTGCTATGGAGCTTAAGTGAGTTAATGCACATAAAATGGGCAGAATTCTAAAAGAGCTCCCAACTGGTGGACACACCTTGCATAATCCCCCTCCTTGAGGACCTGGTGTGTATTTGCTTGAACTAGGTGAAATCGCCATTGGGGATGAAAAATGAAGTCTACCCGTAACTTGTGTGTTTCGGTGGAAGGTAAGTTATAGTAGAATCGGTAGCTGCTATTACCACATACAGCTCTAGACCCACATCCTGATGGCAACTCAACCACAGGAGATGAGAAGGACCTCTTCCTTCCAGCCCCAGCATGAGAAGTTCAAAAACAGCAATTCTTGTTAACGATTGGTGATGGACGGATGAATATTTAGGAAGTTCACAGGGGGCGAAAATCCACCTGTAGATCAAGTGACACCACAGAAAGCAGGCAACTTCTCCTTCTCAGAAGTTTCCACCAGTTTCTACTGTGTGCTTATCATTCCAGAAATCGTTTTGGTGCCTATTAGCGTGCACATGAATATGCAGAGATACAGACAGGAAAGACCTTCACCCATTTTTCATGCGAATGACCGAGTGCCAGATGTGTCCTTCTTCTTCGGCCTCAGCATCCCCCTCCTCGCTCCGGTCTCCAGCCCAACGCATCTGACCTCTGTGTCTTGAGGCTTTCTTTCCTCTGGTTTCTGGTTTTTCTTGGCCAACAGGAGGCCCTGGCAGAAGATCAGAGGGTGGGGGGTGGGGTGGGGTCAATGAGACAGGAGTATTTGTTCCCATGGCTGTGCCCCGGGGAGGCCCCCGGGTGTTGGCTACTTCTCTACCTAATTTACAGCTCCTGCCTGGGGTCTTCTCTCCAGCTCCAGCCACCCCTCGGAACCCCTGTGACAGCTCCCCCTACCTTTTCAGGCCTAGGGTCAAAGAGTCCCTACCGTGGCTGCCCCAGGGCCCTGCGCCCTCCCTCGTGGGGTCCCCTCCCCCTTCTCCACACCCTGAAAAGCCGTCTTCTGTGAGACCGTGCCCCCAACAGCTGGCCCACGGCACACCTGCATCCTCATCTGTAAAATGTGGGTAATGCCAGCACCTGCCTCCTGCGCTTGGCGAGACCTTCCAGGTGCTGGGTAAATGCACCTTCATCTCAGCCAGGTGTTACCCCAACCCAGGTGTCCCCGAGGCCCCACTGGGACACTTGGTCCCGGCTGTCCGACTTCTGGTCATGCCCCTGTTCGTGCCACTTCACGTTGGATCCGAGCATGACACCAGGGTTTGTGGGGTGACTGAGTGGCCCCTATGCCCAGAAGGGAGCCATTCTCTATCCCAGGTCTACACCGGCTCCATCAGAACAGGGGAAAGTCTGAGGCCTGCTCCACTGTGGTGGGTTACACACCAGCCACCCACGCGGCTCCTGGGACCCAACCGAGAAAGACGGAGCCTTAACGCGTCAACAGCCGTGTGGTTTCCCTTCCCTGTTGGCTCTTGTGACCTCACGGAGAGCCAGCCCCGGGGAAATGGAGCAGATACAAGGAGGGAGGCAGGGGACAGAAGTGTAAGGTTAGGGCACCCTGCCCACAGTGCCCTTGGCTTCTTAGCTCTGGCTCAGTCTCCCTAGAAAAGCGGGCTAATTATACTCCTGCACCCACCTCACCGGGTTCCAGGGAGAACGTGCTTTGATAACGAGGGAGAACTAAGTCCGCCTGGGTTAGAATTTTCCCTAGGGAGTGTCTGACCCCTTTCATTCTTTAGAAGCCACAGCAAAGAGCCTCAGGCCTCCGAGTGTTTCAAGGACCTTCGGAAAGGTTTAAGACTTGAAAAAAATGATAGCCTCGAATCATGGAAATAGCACTATGAAACTCAACCAATGATTACTTTATCTATTCCTTCTTCATTAATTGTGAAATGGAGTATACGTACAAATCTCCCCACATTTGAAAACCATTTGTAAAGCTAGATTTTCTCATGTTACAAGAATTCATAAGTAGGCCAAGTGATCGCCAGGAAGTAACACCTAATTGTAAGTTAAACGAGCGACTTGCAGCTAAATCATTTTCCGAACAAAACCCCAGCCCTGCCCAACTGCCTCAGAGCTCACCCTGCCAGGTGACCGCGCATTCCAGAATCGTCTCTCCTTCTGCCTTTTCTCTTTCTTACACATCAGGAACACCGATCAACAAAAACCACTTTCTTTAAAGGTGGAAAAAGCAGAAGCCGACAACAAGAGTTAGCTTGAAGACCAGATCATTCTGGTCGCAGCTGCAGGGACAATGGCTTTGGATGTCCATCTTGGCAGGACAGAGAGCTCCTCAGTCATGAGGTCAATGTCACCATCCTCCCAGGTGCACCTGTGGCTTTTCCAATCCTGCTTTCCCCCAACTCACTCCCCTGCAATGAAGGGAAAGCAGATATTTTCTAAACCCACACCTCACAAATGCCAGGTTGGTTTTTTTTTCTTTAATGCTCACTCTCCATCATTGTAAAGCCTGTTTTTTAAGTGACTTTAATTGGAATAATCTTTTTTGGCTCCCGAGGTGCTGAACCCAGATGAGGCCATCTGCCTCCTCTCAGCGTGTGTGCAGCACGTGGTTCCGAGCCCCCAACAATGCTATCGGGGTCCTCAGGGACCCCACCCATCTCCCTGCCACGGAGGAGCGTTTTTGCGGGTCTCCCTCCAGAGCACCTTTGTTCAAACACTCCAGTCACTTGAACGGTTTATTTTTTCCAGCACGTTCATTAATGATACGCACAACCAGCTTGCAGTTATTAATTAAACCATCTGAGTGAGCCCCCCAAAGAGAGTTAGGAATCTGATTGAAAGCCAAACGTCCTATGGCTGTTTTACAAAGAAATAACCACAGGATGTGAAGAAGAAGAAAGGCGATTCAGCTATGGGACAGGAAGAGTCCAAGCAGCGAGGGAACAGGAACGTTCTCTTTCACGACATAAGGCCGCTGGCCGAATGCTAGGAATCTAGGTGGCGAGGAGCAAACGATCCAGTTTTGGGGTTCGGCGCACAGCGCGGTGGCTTAATGAGCTGCTAGAACAAGATGCCGGAGGCTCTCAGGCAAAAATGAGACAGAAGCGCCTCCCTTTACGCTTGGTTAGTTATAAAATCAGTTCATTGTCCACCTTCCGTCTGGGCACTTGGGAGCCCGCTGGCGGAAGTCACCACAGAGGGACGGTTTTTGCAGCTGGGGCTAAGCGGACGGTGACCCAGAGGAAGACCCCACACTGTGTTGTGGGAGGGACAGGAACAGAGCCCCAAGATCACAGTCCTTGCTGGGACGGCCGGCAGTAAGGGGACAGGACTGGGATGGACAACCACTTCCAACTCTGCTGACTCAGAGGCCACTCTAAAGAATATTCTGGAAACCCCGCTTGAATCTGGCCATTCAGATGTGCACTTAACCCCAGAAACAGAGCCTGCATTTTGGCCGTCCCCCTGAGGTGACAGGTGTGTTCAGGGGGCATCAGCTAGACAAAGGCCAGCTCATGCTCCTGTGCCTGTTTCTCTTTGTCTGAACGCTGGGGCATTCGTGGGGCCTCAGATCAGACCCAAACTATTTCGAGGGGATGGAAATGTTTTTGAGGGAGTGCTATTTCCAGTTCTATGACAAAGTCATTCTGAAGACCTACTTTAGGTGGGGTGCCTGGGTGACTCAGTTGGTTAGGCGTCCGACTCTCGGTTTCAACTCAGGTCATGATCTCAGGGTCGTGGGATCGAGCCCCGCATCCGGTTCTGTGCTGAACACAGAGTCTGCTTCAGTTCTCTCTCCCTCTCCCTCTGCCCCTACCCTGCTTGCACACACACACACACTCTCTCTCTCTCTCTAAAATAAATAAAATCTTAAAAAAAAAAAAAAGACTCACCTTTTGAGATGAAGGACAAACAGCAGAGCCCGCTCCCCAACAGGGGCCATTTCCTTACACCATGTTGTAGCAGGTGCCAGTGGCTCATTCGTGCACGCGCGCTCCGACGCACCACAGCCTCCCCTGCTGGCAGCATCCAGGGCCGGAGGGGCACATGTGTGACAGCCGGTGAACCTCTTCGCCTCCCAAGAGCTCACTCCTGGTGCGTACGTTCTGTGGGTTTGGACACATGCAGAACAATATGTATCCATCATTATAGTATCGCACAAAGGATTTCCACGGCCCTAAAAATCCTCTGTGCTTCACCTGTTCACCGCCCCAACCCCTGGCAGCCATCTTTTTACTGTCTCCGTGGTTTGCCTTTTTCAGAATGTCACACAGTTGGTCTCATCCACTTAGCCTCTCAGACTGGCTTCTCTCACCTAATAATATGCATTTAACCTTCCTCCGTGTCTTCCCCAGGCTTGACAGCTCATTCCTTTTGGAGCTGGATAACACCCCACTGTCTGGACGCACCTGGGTTTACTTATCCTCTCACCTACTTCATTCGCTTTCGTGCCCTTAACACCTTATGCTTTTTTGATAGAGTGAAAAAGTATCCCAATTGACAGTTGTTAGTTCGGACGTCCGCGTTAGCACGTTTATTTACGATCATCGTCATTTATTGTCAGTCTCATAAAACTCCATCCAAATTTACCTTCTTGACCTAAGCCAGTGAGACTGGGCAGCAATTTGACGACGTTCTTTTGGTCAATGTCGGTGGCCTCTGGTGATGACAGGATGCAGGGGCTCTATGTCCCTCCCCTATAACCTCCCAACAAGAGCACTAAAATGAAAGCGTGTCTCACACCAAATTCTACCAAATGGAGAGACGCTTGTTAGCAAGCAGGCCCCAGAGTTGTCAGGAAGTGCTCTCAGTCCTGGGTCCCCTGGATAGACACGCTGCTTGATAAGCTCTCTCCGGGGCTGACTCCGTGACATCTATGGCTGGCCTTCCGGCGGGGCCAGGTGCAGGGTCTTCTGGGAAAGAACCAGGACGAGGCAGGGTTTCTGCTCTCAGGTAGCAGTTACACAGGAGGGGGCTCTCTCCTCCCTGAAACAAATTATTTCTCATAACTTTGGGTTTTCACAAGTCTTTGAACATGGATAACTTTTATTAACGGCCAATCTACCGAGAACCAACAAACCAAACCATTTTTAAGTTCTCCGAAAAATGATCTAAGGCGTATTAATTGCCATTTCATTATGAAGACTTTATATAAAGAAAGCAAATAAAGGACTGTGGACCAAGCACTGGTCTAAATTGTCTACTTTGGGGGTGCCTGGGTGGCTGAGTCGGTTAAGTGTCTGACTCTCGGCTTTGGCTCAGGTCCTGATCTCAAGATTGTGGAGTCAAGCCCCACATCAGGCTCTGCACTGTGTGTGGAGCCTGCTTGAGATTCTCTCTCCCTCTGCTCTTCCCCCTGCTCTCTCTCTCAAATAAACAAAATCATAAATAAATAATTGTCTACTTTGTTTCCTGGGGCCAGGATGCTCTTCTAGCTAGCAGATGTTCCCCAGGCCCACCCCTCCCAGAACAGATCCAGTTTCAGCAGAAGGCACTCTACCTGGGGTGGGGGGGTCTTAGGTGTGGTTGTCCGGGGAGCCAACTTCAGCATTCCTGCTGGTCAGCAGTTCCCGATGAGGACAAAGAAGAGCCAGTTTAACACGGCCCATCCTCCCTCCCTACCCTGTAGCATCCAAACAGATTGTTTTACTCAAAAAATTGTTTCCCTGCTATGAATCCTTTCCATGTAAGGGTCTTCCAGGAAACATGGTGAAGAGCAATCATTAAGTAGATCCCAGGACACACTGACCACTGAGCTTCCATTACAAGAAAAACTCACATAACACACCTCTGTGTTTAAAGACAAGCTGTATTTGTTGCCAAGGTTTTACAAAGCATTATTTGACATTAAAAAGTGTTCTTCTCTGTATTAACGGCCTCTGTCTTCTGAGTTTTCTTCTCGAGGTTTTCTAAACTTTCCTCTTCAGAACGAAGAAATCTGAAAGTCCTATCATGCCATTCTTTCTAGATTCTCTAGATTGGAAACAGATAAAGGCACTGTATTAGTCATTCCTCACAACACACAATGCAAGTTTTATGAAATGCAATTTAAAGGTTTTACCAAGAAAAACTGATGATTTCCGATCTCTAATCAGTAATTCTTAGCTCCGAAAATAAAGCATTCTGTTTTCTCATACAAAAATGGACATTTATTTCTAGGTGAAAAAATTAGGTCCAGTGAAACTCAAAGGACTGTCTTGAGTCTATGAAACTGGCATTGCCAACAGCATGTCTCTCGATTTTTCTTTTTTTTATCTATAAATACTTCTATTTCTTAAGAGATGGTGAGCATTAGTACATTTCTACTGCCAACATCCGTGGATGTAAAAATACTGAACTTGAACAATATTCATTCTCTACATCGGTGGGGGAAACGAGAACCATCTCGAGTGCTCACTATTTTCAAAGGAACATCAGTTAGTGGTCCTAAACCATATTCTACCATAAACAGCAACCATCTCTCACAGCCCCAGGGGAATCACAGGCGTTGAACAGTCTCCCGCTGGGGCTGCTTAGAGGTGAAGAACGGAATGCTAGAGAATGATGCCTGTCACTCGGACCCCTTGCTTTCCTGGGCATGAGGATTTCCCACCACGTTGGCCCCTATAGCTCTCCTCGGGCTTGCTGTCTTTGTTGTGCTAACAGCAAATGGAGGCCCAGCTGGAGTGTATTTCCCCAGTTAAGGAAGAGCCATTAACCAAGTGATAGAAGAGAAACACCAAGTGGGATTTTCTTTGGACTTTCCTTGTGAACTAATTCCTCACCCTGGGTACCAGCTAATGGTTGCAGAACAAATCTTGCCATGAACACACGATCCCAGATCCTTCTGGAAACAGGAAGGGGCCACTCCAACTTCCCAGGGGCTTCCCAAGCTAGGTCCTGGCAAAGCCACCTCCGGGTCAGCCCCCAGGGCATGCCGTCCGCCAGGGCCCCTGGTCGGCCTGCCCAACCCAGCCTGTCTTCCGGCCTGCACGCCCTCGGCTCATCAGTGCCTGTGCGACCACGAAGCCAGTGCAGGGCAGTGTCCAGCACCTTCCACTAGAGACACGTGGACGGGTCTGAAACACTCTTGGAAATGAGCAACGAGTGAATGAATGAATGAGTGAGTGAGTGAGTGACTCATGGCATGAATAAATGAATTACTGGATAGGCAAAAATCACTCCCACTGCAAAAAGAGGCCGAGTCAGCCCATTTACAAAGGTGGGTGGGGAGCGGGTGGGGACAGGGGGACTCTGGCCCGGGCCAGCCGGCCACGTGCCCACCCACTGAGCTCCGTTGCCCCATCCCGAGTGTCTTCCAAGTGCTTTGCTGCTCCATGCACTTGCTCTCAACAGACTCAGGAACTCTGTGCCCTGCTCCAGACTGGGTTATGGGGTGCCCAGGGACATTCAGGCTTTTCCTGTGAGCCCTGAGGGGACTGTCCAAGGTCCGGGTGCACAAGGCACCAGGCTCTACACCCGAGCCCCGCACCCAGCAACTAAGTGTTCTTCTCCGTTATCTTCAGCCCCTCCCTCCAGGGGCCCACCCACCTCTCCCACTCCTCTCAGTCTGTAGGGCCATCTGGGGGAGCTGGAGCCTACACTGTGTCTGCTCCCCTGTCCCCACGACTCCTCTGAAATCACCGTTGCCAAGGTCATAATGTAAGGGACAGCTCTGCAGTTGGCCACACTGGGCAGTGCTCATCCATTCCCCCCCAACCCTCTGTCCCCGGGGCACTCCCCCTCCTCCTCTTGTTCACCCCTCCCCGCCTCAAAGCCTGGAGCTCCAGCTGCCCCACCGCCAGCCTGACGTCCTCCTCATCCTGCCACATCCTGCACCCCGGGGAGGGGGTGGACTCCAGCACAGGCCTGCGCTCCCCCAGCCCGTGGGTCACCCCAAAGGCCTACCAACTCATGAGGCCTGCCCCCCTACAGGTCACGTCCTGGGAGACAGCAGCACCCGCTTGGAGCCCACGCCCGCCTACCCTTTGGGGGCAGACCTGGAAGCCTGTGGCCCACCCCTCACATCCAGTTAGCCTCCCAAATCTGGGGCAGCCCTACAGCCTCCCCCTTCTTTGTTGGGACCTTTGCAGCAGTCTCATGCCCCTCAGTGGGGGGGGGGGGAGCTTCCAACCAGAACCCACCACCCGTTTCCTTCTGTAAGTTCCTCACTGTTTCTCTGTTGTCACCAGCTGCAACCCAAACTCCCCAGGGGCTCCCGTGCCGCTCCATCTCCACCATTTGTGGGGAGCAGGCAGCCGAAGGGTCCTGTCCATCCACCAGGATGCCCTGAGCACTGCTAGGTGAGCAGACACCACCTCAGGGCCAGTGAACCAGCCCGCGTCGCGGCGCTCCATGCTCACCACATACAGTGACTTCACAGGGGGACGGACAGGGGCGAGGGAAGCGGCTTCACGGGAAGGGCCCTTTCGGAGAGGCCTTTCTGAGCAGGGGACATCGGCAGCCAGGGGAAGGGGGTGGGGTGCTCCAGAAGCACAAGTGCAAGAGCCTGAAGTGTTTAGGGGGCAGGGAGCTCGGCCTGCTTGAACCCCACAGGCCCGTGTGGCTGGCGTGCATTGAGCAGGGGACACGGTGAGTGCCAACCAGGGGAGCGAGACTGCAGGCGGGCAGGTATCAGACCCTGTGGGGCACAAAAGCCACGAAGGCATGGGTGGGAAGCCTTTGGGAAGTGGCTCGATTTATCAATTTATCGTTTGGAAGGACAGCTGGCTGCCTGCGGAGGCTGGAGCCAGGGGCAGTGGGTGGCGGGGCCATAGGAATGCAGGAAAGACAGAGGAGGTGGGATGGATTTGGGGTGGGGGAGGAAAGGGACATTATCAAGGGTCACCCACGTCTCTGTCCTGACCTCTCTATCCTGACCTCGTGGGGAGCTGGTGATGCATTTTACAGAAGGGGGAGACTGAGGAAGGAACTGTATGGAAGGAATGTGGTTTCTGCTGGGACATTTTCAGCCTGGCATGTGCACCAGACGTCCCAGTGGAAAGGTCAAGTGGGCAGTTTGATATCTGAGTCTGGAACCTCAGGGTTCACCGGCCCTGAGGAAATGGGGGTGGGAAGCAAGGCCAGCTCTGTGACAGGCCTGGGGTTCCCGTGGGAGGGGCCCAGACAGAGGGGCAAGAGGGCTGAGATTCCCAGAGGTGGGGCAGAGGGAGGGAGGGAGAGACACCGGAGATCAATGGGAGTGTCTAGGAAAGCACGTAGAGGCTGTGGTGGCCTCAGCAGCCCCAGTGTCAGTGGCACAGGTTGGATCTGGAGTCAGAGAAGGAGTCTGGGAGGAGGGGACAGGACAGCATCTACATAGCCACCCCCTGTGCTGGACCTGAGATTTGGTGCTGACACAGGAAGAGCTTGCTTGTGTCCTGACCAGGCAGGACGGAGCCAGGAGGAAGCTGGTGGAGAGGAAGGGGACAGTCCCAGAGCAGGCACAGTGGGGGTACTGCTCAGCTGGGGTGGGGACCAGGACAGATGCAGGACGGTGGTGGGTCTGGTGGTGGCATGACGCCAGGCCCCTCCTGTTGCTCCCCACTGGTGGGCAGCTGGGGATGGGACTAAAGGTCTCAGGAAAGAAAGGGGTGACTCCCTGGAAATGGGGGTGGGGGGCAGCCACAGGACAAAGGGCTGGTGAGCGTGGCTACAGAGGAGGGGAAGGTGAGCGCCCACACGGACTTCGGAGAGGGGAGGTTTGAATCCTCAAGAACGGTGTGTGTCGGGCGTGTCAGGGCACGAACAGTGTGTCCCCTGGAGGAAAAGGGCAAGTCAGCGGAGGGCACACCAAGGAGACGGAAGACTGGACGGGGGAGGGCAGGGATTCTGAAGGAGGGAGGACAGGACATGGTCTGGAAGGAATGAGGAGGTGGAGCCGAGGAGAGATGGCCACGGTGGCAGCAGGGAGTCCGGGGCCTGGGCCTGGCGTCCTGGGTGCGGACAACTTGGGAGGGCAGGAGGGGACCAGAGTCTGGCGGGGATGACAAGCCAAGTGTCCTGCCTCTGCTCCCCTGCTGTCCCGTTCTCGCGGCCCTCCCCCCTGCGGGCCGGCGGGGTCCGTGAGTCCGGTGTCCGTCCGCTCCCAGGAAGAGCAGAAGGGTACATGGAGTGGACACCCGATAAACATTCAAGGAATAAAGGTGAAGTCACAGCCTCCGCCTTCGGGGTTTTGGGACGCGCCTTCTATCTTGCTCTTTCACATGCTGTGATTTTAAACCACTGGACACACTGGACTTAAGAATCAAGACCAACTCTGGACAAGCTTGTCTCAGAGACAGGACAAAGAGAACCAGCCTGCAGTCCAGCACAGCCCTGGATCACGTGAAGAAGAGCTACCTCTTGGGGTCAGCTTTCTTGAGCACCGCTTGGGGACATCTTGGGGACATATGGAGCGCGGTGTGCATGACTCTCCCTCCCAGCAGAGGCAGGATTACCCGAAGCAAAGGTGTCTGAGAGGAGGGACAGACGGGACCTTCTCTAGGGATCCGAGCCCTGGAATTGCGGGCAGGGCTCATACTTACACAGTGTCCTTTAAATTGGCCAGATAGGATTCCGTGTCCACCTCAGGGATGTCCGAGTCCATTTTGGACAAGTAACGGTAGACGTAGGAGAACGTCTCAAACGGGATACGCGCAGGCCCGCCCTCGGGGTCAGCGGTGAGGATCTCGCACAGGTGCTTCATCGAACTGTTCAAGGACTAGAAACACCACAAACCGGGTGGGGAAACAGTTACTACCTGCAACCACTAGGAGAGCGTAAGACACCAGCAGGGTCAACGCTTGAGTGTATTTTACAGAAATTCTCCAACAAGTATGCTCTCAATCTAAATTAGGAACTAGGGATTTACACTTGCCATAAACAATGAAATAAAAAGGAAAGATTGGATCAAGATGCCTTCGGCCTGGAAAGAACTCGAATCCACAGATTTCATTTTATATTAAAATAGGAAAGAGGAAGTGTCGGTCTCCTTGAAGATGGGCCCTACACCAGCCCAGAACCCTCCAGCCCCTTCAGCGCCGTGACATACCGGGGACGGAGTGGACAGTCACCAATCGGAGGTGCCACCTGTGGAGGGGGGGGGCTCTAGGACAGATGGCCTCGTGAGCCGTCCTGACGCCCACCTGCCATCAGGCTCCAAGCAGGCTCCACTCGGGGCTGGCCCTGCTCTGGGCCTCGTCTCGGTTCCAGAAAGTACCAGACCCTGCTCCCCTGCGCTCTGTGCACCTCGCTCATGGGCCTTCTCTCTGTCTGTGTCAGTCGCCCCCACCCCAGCCTGGCCGACACCTTGACTTTCAGCCTGAAAGCCATCCCACTCCGAGGCACGCACTCAAGTGCCCGCAGACTGTCGCCCCAAGCCAGGAGGGCACGAGGACTGTACCCGGGCCCTGGTGATGTCACACGAGCCTGCATGCCTGGACCTCATCGTGGGCTCCCGCTGCGAGTCCGGGCCCTCTGCCCCGCAGAGAGCAGGCTGTCAACATTTAGAGGGCTGCACTTAGGAGAGCGAGGAAAACACAGGCGGGACTGGCACAAAGGAGAGCTTCCCGTCTGGGGAGAGTCACACACAGACCTGCTTGCCTGGGACCGTGACTGTGCGGGGAAACAAGCCTGACACCTTACGGACGCACAAACGGCCGGAGCCTCGTTTATATCTCGACGTGTCTGTGGTCCAGAGTCTGGGCGCTGCCTAGCTGGGTCATCCAAAGCTCCAGTCGCGGTGGTGGCCAGGGTTCGGGCCTCCTGCAGAGGCTCGGCTGGTGATGGCCCTGCTCCCACCCTCACCCACGACGTCACTGGCAGGTGTGCGACACACAGCAGGGCCCTTCCCCAGGAGCCCGGCCAGCTGCTCACAGTCATAGCGGAGAAGATCCCTCCTGCTTGGGGCACGGAGAGGGGAAAAGGACTAAAAGGAAGTCCAGGGGCCCAGGGAGGGTGGGTGGCTGGCCCGAGGGAAGCCCGCAGGACCGCCGCACCCCAGCGCTGTGAAGAGCCATTGGGCTGGCTTGCAGGGTGAGCTGCCCCGTCCAGGGGGTCTCCAGGCCTGGACAGGCGGGCACCAGGCCTAACGGGCCCGGGGCTCCCTATCGCCACAGCTGGGGCTCGGCGCACCTGGAAACCCACTTCCCACACTCCCTGGGACCGCTGGCCGTGGCCGTGGCAAGATGCCGGGGTGGATGGCGCAGCTCTGACATCGGTCTAACCCCCCGGGGGCAAAATGATGCTCGTCCGCAGAGCAGGTGCTTTCTCCGGGGACTCCGCCCACGCCCTCCCTCTCCGCGAGGTCCTTGAGAGGCCTTGGTGAAAATAGCGCTGCACGTTTTACGATCCATGCTCCTCGCTTGAAACTTTTCCAAGACGTGCAGTTGTGTCAACTTTTGCTTCTCCGTCCGTCACAAGCGGCAGAGTCACTGCGGGCCACGGTAGAGCCTCAGGAAGGAGGACGGCGCGGAGGCAGCTGGCGGGCAGCAAGCAGATGAGGTCTGCGGAAGTGCCAACGCTTCCAGGCGGAGGTATTTAAGGAAAACATCCATCAGACAGCCCCTGGCGTCACCGCCTTCTGCGAAGGCACAATGACGTTACTGGGGCGACATTCCTGACGCTGAGATGGGCGGCAAGTTTTATATCCAAAAGGATTCTTAAAGCAACTGGCTTGGCTTTGCCCTGCAAGCCTGTTTCCCGGACCCAGATTGCTCAGCTCCCAAGTGCTGTTGGCTGGGATGCTGTGTGCTCGCCAGCCAGGAGGCCCTCCCGGGCAAGCGCCCCTCCTCCAGCCTCCTGCCCCGACTCCCCACTCCTGGATGCCAGCTGTCCTGGGAGGTGTGGCTGCCAAGCTGCACTTGGTCTTGGCCAAGCATCTCAGCCTGAGCGGCTGTGAGATCGAGGCGGAGATGTGAGAGGAAAACAGGCCTGCAGACTCCTACTGTTTCCTGAGCATCTCGGGGGTGCCGGCTCCGTGGGATCGCTGGTTCAGAATTTTAGCTGCTCTTGTGATGACACACAGAGCCGCCTCACCCCTCCCCCAGCGCCCTTTCAGCTTGCCGGGAAGTGACAATCTGCATGAGGTCCTGAGGAACCCCTTTGTCCAGAAGAAGAGGAGGGGTCCTCGCTCCCAGCTGTGGGCTGAGGGCGCGCAGGAGGGACGCTCAGCACGTCAAGCGGGGGTCCCACCCTCAAAGTCCACTTTTAAAAAGCCGGAGGTCCTTTGCACCTACTTCCTCACCCTCCTGGGTCTTTTCTCATCTAAAACGTGGTTCTGTTCATGGACTCATGGCAGGGGAGGGTGGGAGACGGGTATCCCCCAGCTGGCTGGGACGTGGTCCTCCCAGGAAGCCAGTTCGTCCCAGCTGATGCTGCCCGCGTCACCGTTCAGGGGAGGATGCAGGGCCCCCACGTGCGAGCACAGTGAGCAGTGGAGGCATGGGGGTGGAGTGCCCACCGCCTCTCCTCTCTTCTCCCTGGGGGGACACTCAGCAGTGGAGTGACTGGCGCTGGGGGCGGGGGTCCAAGGGCATCCCTCCCACAGCAGGGGGCAGCTACTGAACAAGTCTGTGGCTTGAAGCTCCCACCCATGGGAGGGGGGTGGCTGTATCTTTTCTGTGGCCGCAGGCTAAAAGGAATGAATGAATGCTCGTGGTCACCCCAGAACGGGCTTAGAGGCCTAGCTGGGGAAGCTGCGTGGAAAGCAGGAGGGGAGCGAGCGGGGACACTGCCTCCACCACTGGGCCCCCAGGGCACCTGCGATGGGGCGGAAAGACAGCTGTGCTTGGATGATGTTCTAAGAACGCCAAGGTGAGCGCTGTTAGGAGGCTGACATTGAGAGCTTTTCAGGGTAAGAATCATTTTCGGATATCAAATGATACTAAGGATCATACTTAGGAGTTGTTATTCTCTGAGACAGGAAATGGCAGGCTCTCATTCGGTGTCCCAACCTGTGCGCGACACACGCCTGGGGCTCCAGCGTCACTAGCAAGGCCCCCCCCCCCCGCCGGTGCCAGGGGTCTGCGTTCAGATCCTGCTCAACCACTTCCAGTCCGAGTCAATGAGCCGCGGTGAGGTTCCCAGAACAGGCCCTAACCCAGAGGGGCGCTGGGCGGATTGAGAACACAGACAAAGGCTTCGAATGTTCCAGCCCACGGCAAGAACCCTAGATGTGACGCCCGTTCGTAAGCGATGTGTTTGGACGGAAGCTTGCGTTGCACACGTGCACCTTTGCCACTGCACACGGGGACACGTTCTTGTGATGAACAAAGTTCGGTGCTTCTCAGAGCCTCAGAGTCGGGCTGGTGATTTGTCATCATGGACTTTCTCGGTCAGTGCAGGTGGGGGGGGGGGTTGGGGGACTTCCTTCTCAGTTGTTTTTTTTTTAATAAAAAAAATCTTTGCGCTTAAAAAACAAAGCAGAGGATTTTGATCCATGGCTTTAATGCTTAGGATCGTTGCTGGGGGTGCAGAGATGTAAAGACAAAGGTCACAACATACAATGTTATCATTCTGCCAGGCAAGCGCCGCACAGCTTGGGAGAAGAGGCCAGGAGTCACACCCACCCCACATCCCACCTGCCCGGGGCAGCCCACACCGCCCCTTCGCCCCATTCCTAGCTCCCAACACCATAAGCAGAGCGGCGCTCTCGGTGCTCCCGGGCTCCCAGGACAGAACGGACTGCAGGCTCCAGGGGGTTGGGGCACCTGCCTGTTGTGTTCACTCCCTCCGAATCTTCATAACAGGACCCAGCCCAGAGCAGCGCACAACAAACACTTGTGGAGGGAGAGAGGGAGGGAAGAGAGAGAGAGAGGGAGGGAGGGAGAGAGGGAGGGAGGGAGGGAGGAAGGAAGGAAGGAAGGAAGGAAGGAAGGAAGGAAGGAAGGAAAGGAGGGAGGGATACAGAAGACTGAAATGTAATCAGAGGTTCTAGCCTTTGTAGAGACCTTAAGCTCAGTTCATCTTGACCAGTGACCGTGAAGAAACATTTAAGAGCACAGAGAATGCATCTGCCACCAGCCATGCAGAGGCCCAGGGGTGAAGGAAGCAGAAATAAGTCCACTGTGTTGACAGAGCAACCAGATTCCAACGTAACAGAAATCCTACGTGGAAAAGTGAATGGGCAGTGATCCGTTGTAAACGACTCATCCTGCATTTCGCTTCTCCATTTCCTCTTTTTTGAAGGTTTTTTTAAAAAGCATAAAGATAGGGGCACCTGGGTGGCTTAGTCGGTTCAGCGTCCGACTCTTGATTTCGACTCAGGTCATGACCTCAGGGTCCTGGGTTGAGCCCCGCATTGGGCTCGGTGCTCAGTGGAAAGGGCTTGAGATTCTCTCTCTCCCCCTGCCCCTCTCCACCCCTCTAAACAACAACAACAACAACAACAACAACATAAAGATGAATGCTAAGATGCCAAACTACACCAAAATTGTCACCTCGTCACCTCCAAGTCACAGCTCTGTGCTGGTGTACCCCCAAGCTGCCCCGGCCAAAGTGGGCACACAGTGGCTTCCCCCATCCCGGCCCGGCCGCCCCAGGGCTGTTTGCACTAGGGGCAGGAGTGGGGGGCAGGCCAGGGCAGAGCCGACACCCCCACTCCTGACACCTCCCTGCTCACCCTTTCCCCAACTCTCCCCCAACACTGACACGGTCAGTGAACCAGAGGAGCCCTTCCCCAATGGCCTGGCCTCAGAGCCCACAGCAGACACGACTATCGAGGTGGCCCAGCTAGGGGACAGGCCAGGACCCCGCACTGACCAGCAAGGACGAGAAACAGTAGAGAAGGAAAGGAGAGGCACGTTTGCGGCTTTCTTGTCCTTTCCCCAGGGTTCAGTCCAGAAGGTGACCAAATGTCTCCACCTAGTGTCCCACACGACACACGGACAGGAAACCCTCTCTCTTGCTCTGACTTGCTTTTAAATCCAGCACTTACTTTTCATGATTGGGGAAGTAAACATTACAAAGACGGATCCCCAAAATATGAAATATTCTTTCTCACCACTGCTCCAAATCAAAATTTCACAGCTAAGTTTAAAGGCACAAACCACAAACATGAATTCTAATATCAGATATTCATGTTCTAATACTGAAATCTTGCTTTCAGAGTTCCAGCTGAACAAAGCAACGTGAAATTATGTTCAGTAGGTACATCTGTTTTTGTCCTTCCCACCCCAACACTCCACTCCCCTGGTTACACGTGAGCTCCACTTTGCTGCAGGACAGTCCCCGGCACAAACCAGCCCAGCGCAGCAGTCTTCTCTACGCTGACGGAAACACGGCCTTCCGGCACTTACATGACTCATTATGCAGCAACCAGCCAGCACCTGGCTTTCCAGGGGTTTCTGCGTTTCTCACTGCGGCCATTAATAGAACCAGTAAATGGTGGTCTAGGCACAGAGTGGATATTACACAGCAGAGGCAAAGAATGACAGACAGCAGTCTGTGATAAGGCAGACGGACAGGGATGGAAATCTAACCAGGGATGAGTGAAAGTTCCAGAAGATGACTAACCACAGACTCATCTTTTCATAAAGTTAAAACCCATGCAAATTAAATACCGTATTTCTTGGGGGTATGTATGTGGCCCACAGGAAGCAGGAGATTTGGGACCGGGTTGCTTCACGGGAGGCAGGGGGATGGGATGGAGGAAGACAGCGCAGGCAGTCACGTCTGTGTGTCCGTGATCATGTAGGGTTCCTGGAGGTTTCCTACACAACGTGACCTCTAAACGTTAACATCGGAGCTGAGTGTGCGCCATGAAGCGAGGACTGTGAATTATCTGCGGTCCAAAGATGGAAGGGAGGGGGTGAAACCACCGCCCAGCTCTGCAGTGAAGGGAGCCCCTTCTAAAGCCCATTCTTCACAAGTATAAAGCAGTAACGCTCCCTTCGCTGGACCCCTGTGTCGCACACAGAGACTCAAACACTGGAATTGGAGAGAGAGCTTCCAGATTCCCAAAGAAGTCCTGCCATATCCTCATGCCCCAGCCCTGCCCTTCCCGGCCCTCCTTGGGAACTGGAGGGCCATCTCTGTCTTCACTGCC
Organism: Ursus maritimus; assembly: GCF_017311325.1. Taxonomy (NCBI): domain Eukaryota; kingdom Metazoa; phylum Chordata; class Mammalia; order Carnivora; family Ursidae; genus Ursus; species Ursus maritimus. The sequence goes on from NW_024423897.1 coordinate 55,332,091, forward strand.
AAGGGTCACACTTCGACATCATCAAAGTCGCACTATATCTGTTGGCTACTGATACATATTTTAACTCAAATATAAAATAGTTTTATGCCTCTTCCCATAGATGAGGAAAACATAGTATCTGTTTACCAAGTGATGTGTGGGTCAATAAAAAGTCACTGATGCATTCTCTTCTATCACCTAAATGCACTGTCACAGTATCTATACATTTTACCTACTGTTAACAATTCTAAAATTGAAGCATTCCTAAGTATTTAATTTCTGCAAATTAAAGTAACTGTGAGCCTATGGGGCACCTGGGTGGCTCAGTCCTTAAGCGTCTGCCTTCGGCTCAGGTCATGATCTCCCGGTCCTGGGATCGAGCCCCGCATCGGGCTCTCTGCTCAGCAGGGAGCCTGCTTCCCCCTCTCCCTCTGCTGCTTTCACACTCTCTCTCTCTCTCTCAAATAAATAAAATCTTAAAAAATAAAATAACTGTAAGCCTAAAAATACAGCAGGCATCTGAAAAAGAATTGTTTCTCTCCAACAAAGTAACTAAAGTCATAAAAGTGTTTTCTGCGGTTACTGAAACACCTACATTACTTCTACGCCAGGCCTGTGACCACAGAGAATTATTCATATGCTACTTGTAGGTACGTACCCCACCAAGCATGCTACATCCGAGCGCTAAAAATTTTATCCACTCGATTTTGTCCTCGCAGGGATCCAGCTGCAACAAAGCCCGGAAGTTCTCCATCGGCAGGCACAGATTTTTCCATTTCTGCTGTAGGTCCGCTAACTCCACATACTGCTTGTGGCTACACTGTAGAGAAAACACCGTATGAGAAAATGTGTACGTTTTTAAGTCTTTAAGTATTTTTTTTTTAAGTTTTAAAAACCTGTGAAATACTATAATGCTTATGAATAAACAGATCCCAAGGGCCGAACCACATCCCGGGCGATGTGCTCTGGGTCCGCAACACGGTTAGCCCTGGGAGAGCCGGGCGGGGAAGGTGTGCGGTGGGAGGGGCGCCAGGCAGGGAGGGGCGGGAAGCCGGTGTTGGCCTGTTTTACTTCTCAAAAGGAAAAAGGGCCTGTGACGCAAACACGGCATGATGTGACGACTGAGTCCAACGGTCATACGTGTACTGGCTACAGGAGTCTCTGTTGTCTGTGCGAAACACTTCACAACAAATGATAACTTCAATAAATAAAATACAAACATTTAAAATCCAGCCTGCTCAATGTGTTCACAGTTAAATGCAAGAAATCTTAAAATTGAAAATTGATTCACTCCTTCCATTATTTTAAGCAATCTGTGAAAACGGGTAACGGCGGCGATCTGCTAGCTGCATGCTATGTGAAAAGCTCTGAGCAATTTGAGCATGTTTTTTCCCAAGCTACCCCTTCCAATGGTGATTCATTTTCCCTTAAGATAGAGAAAACCATGGAATAATCCTACCTGCAGAAGTCAATGTATCACAGGAGCACGGTACATCAAAATGTATAAGGGGGACAAACCACTTCAAAGATCACGGTTATACCACTGATGTCACTTTTAGCAACACAACCCGGTTGTTAGGAATGCCAGGCCTGGCTGGGTGGTACCGTCCCTATCAACTCGGTTCTCTAAAAGCAAGGTGGTGGGGCGGGTGAGGACGGGCCCCGGGCTCTTGGGCGAGGCTGTGCCAGGCTCTCTGGACCACAGCGCTCACCAGACGCCAAAGGACGGTCTGTCATTCAGATGAAGGTGGCAACACATTATTTCTTTGGCATGTATGCAATTTTATGAACATATTTCAAGAAGAGACTTGCAGCCCCCATTTTTGGAGCTGAATTTCCAGACCTCTAGTCCAGCAGCATCTAGTGTTTTAATTTGGTATTTAAAAGCAATTATATTTCACTTGCCTATAAATTCTAATCACAAATAGCTATTTTGGGTTCTTCAGACTAGAGAAAGGACACTGAGTACAACAGATTCCACCTCTGAAGAAATCTGGCAGGCCCAGCAAAGGTGAGCCAGCGTGCATGTCACGCGACAATGCAGCGGCCACGCTTTAGCTCATGACGTGGACGGAGAACAGAGACCCCCTCCTACCTGCTTGTGCAAAACTTTCAGGAGTCCTTGAGTCAGGCCTGTGTCAATTTTCTGAGTGGCCACGGGCATCTCGATTCTGTCTTTGACAGGAAGTGGATCTCCTCTGGACAAAGCTGAAAAATACCTAACAGCAACAGACATCATTGAAGGCTCATCGGAACCCAGAAAGCACTGGAATTCATGTGGGTTCTTAACCGAGCCGTGAGCATGACCATGCCTGGGACACGTCCAGGGACACCAGAGTCCGAGGGCCGGGCTGCAGTCCTGGCTCCTCCACTCAGCTCTCCAACTTAACCCTCTCTGCATGCCTCAGTTTCTCTGCAAAGCCGATAATGGCAGTCCCTGTCGTAGGGCTCCTAGGAGCAGTGAGTTCAAGCTACAGCAGGCTGGACATGCTGCTCGGCCACCAGGCCATCGAGGGTCTCCTGAAACATGTGCTATTCTTATCAATCACACGCTAGGAGGGGTCCTGGAATGCTGCCAAAAGAGGCAGGAGATTTGGGATGGCAATGACTCAGGGGCAATGTCATGGTCCAGTCATTCTACTTTGACAGTTCGTGTTTGGTCTTCCCTTTGCTTGGCCTTGCTGATTTCCAAGGGGGTTGACTTCAACCATCTCTGTGCAACCCCACAGCATCCCGGATCAGCAAAGTCACCTCTCTGCTCTGCTGGGGACCAACACCTCCACTCCACGACTGTCAGATGCCACCCTTCCCCCACCCTTCGCTTTTCCTGCCTGGTATTTTTTTTTTTTTTTTATTAATTTGCTTTAGTATTTTTTTTCCCCCTTAATTGTTCCTTTCTGGGATGCAGATAGTGGTGCTGATGCTGGGGGCTAGAGGGGAATGGAAACAGTTTAGGGTAACAAGTCAGGAGGGGGCACACACCGGCTTCTGGCTCGTGTGTGCTGAAGCCACATCATTTGCGACTCTAATGACTAACACAACAAAAAGAAACAATATACTCAGGAAAACGAATAGGAAATCATCCCTCAGAGCCACAGGCCATGATGTAGAAGATACGAATAATTAGAAACATCTCTGATTATGTACCAAAGACAGCTGTTGATAAATAGATATTTGATAGGCTGAAAGAAATGATAAACCTTCATCCCCTTTTCTCTCTCCATCCACATTTTGTTGACTTAACAGTTTGAGGGAAAGTCAAAACAAGGGCGGCAGTGTGGGAGACAAAGGTGAACAGGAAGATCTAAGGTGACAGGGGCAGGGAGGGGGCATGGGGACTTAGTTTTGCCATATTGCTCCTAATTAGGGTTTTCACCTATTCCAGGAACTTTATTACTCCTCCTCACCGATCGAACCACAGCACCTAAAGCACTGGTTCCCAACAATTCTCCCACCCTCTCCCCAGGAAGGCACTGGCAATTTCTGGAGACATTTTTGGTTGTTACCAGAGGGAGTGACTGGTGCTACTGGCCTCTAGTGGGTACAGGTCAGGATGCTGCTAAGGGTCCTACTATGCTCAGACACCCCCACACCCCACCTTCCCCCCACACATGCCCCCCCCCAAGCAATTATCTTGTCCAAAGTGTCAACAGTGCCAAGGCTGAGAAAGCCTGCATTAGGGGTGAGCCCCCTGGTGCCAATGCCCTGGAGGGCACTGGACCAGTGCTGTTCCTCTTCCTGGGATGCCCTTGCCTTGTCTCAAAGACCAATTCACCCTCTTCTTTTTTTTTTTTTTAAGATTTTATTTATTTATTTGACAGAGACAGAGACAGCCAGCGAGAGAGGGAACACAAGCAGGGGGAGTGGGAGAGGAAGAAGCAGGCTCATAGCAGAGGAGCCTGATGTGGGGCTCGATCCCATAATGCCGGGATCACGCCCTGAGCTGAAGGCAGCCGCTTAACCGCTGTGCCACCCAGGCGCCCCACAATTCACCCTCTTCTGAGCAACATCCCTCCCTAACAGATTCTCCTTTGTGACAGCTGGGACACATCTGAGCCCAGTTCACACACACTGGTTAGTGAATAATGCTTGCTTTTTCTCCTAAACTCCAAAATAGAGTTGAAAATTGAGAGAAATTAGGTGCATGGAACATCTAGAAAGTTCTCAATTAAGCCTTTTAAATTAAAGTGAAGCTTAAGTTAAAATAACTTAACGTCCCAAGAAAAAAAAGTGATTCAATCTTGGAATGTTCTGTTGACTACAAATAAACTCGTATGTCCCATCTTTTACTGATGTTTGAATGATGGTTAAAACCAGAGGCTGTAATTTTTTTGGCAAGAACCTTGAGAGAATCTCTCAGAAGCAACTGACAGAAGTGCTGTTACAAGATGAAGCACTGGATTAATAAGCAGCCTTATGTGGTGGGTTCAGTAAGGGCCCCAGAGTTATCCAGGTCCTAATCCTGGAAACTGTGGATCTTATTTTGCATGGTGACAGGGACTTTGTAGATGGGAGAGAGGATTCTGGGATGGGAAAATTACCCGGAATTCTCTTGATGGGTCCTAAATGCAATCACAAGTGCCCTTGGAAGAGGAAGGCAGAGAGAGAAACTTGAAGGTGCCACACTACTGGCCTTAAAGATGGAGGAAGGGGCCATGAGCCAAAGAATACAAGGAATGCAGCTCTGAAAGCTGGAAAAGGCAAACAAAGGATTGGATTCTCCCTAGAGCCTCTGGAGAGAAGGCCTGACAACATGACTTTAGCTAGGTGAAGCAGTTCCTGGACTTTTGGCCTCCAGAACTGTAAGAGAATGCATGCCTGCTGTTGTAACCCAGCCAATTCTGTGGTTGTTCTAGCTGCCACGGGAAACTAACCCACCTTGCTTATACAGTTTAGAGAAGGTCAGTGAAATCTGACATGCTAGTTACTAAAACATTTAATTTTTAAAATTTTATTTATTTGTCAGAGAGAGAGAGTGCGCAAGCATGGGAAGCAGCAGGCAGAAGGAGAGGGAGAAGCAGGCTCCCTGCCGAGCAGGGAGCCTGGGATGTGGGGCTCGATCCCAGGACCCTGGGATCATGACCTGAGCTGAAGGCAGAAGCTTCACCAAATGAGCCACCCAGGTATCCCAAAACATTTAATTGTATACTGGTTCTTGTGATCATAAAATTGAGTTTCTAAGTCTGTCAAAAGGGGCAAAGACCTTTTCTTTCAAAACCAAATGGGTTTATTTTAATGGCTCTAAGGTCTGTTAACTTTGTAACCTTTAAATTACAAATGTCTGTTCCTGAAAATAGGATGTTTGTTGCAAGAAACAGTGAAGGCTCATTTGCCTTCTGTGAACTAAGCTGGGCAAAGTTTAACCCTATTAGCAGCCTTGGGATAATTACCCCAATATGACCTTGGTCGCTTTGGTTCTAATGAACTCAACCAGGTACCGAACCCTGTGAGGATTCTCTAGGATGAGGAACTTAGCCTTACAAGATTCCTTCTTATAAAAATCATTTGACAAATAAAATAAAGGGACTGTAGTAGTTTGATTTTATAACAATGCAGAAACCTTTTACCCAATACATTGCTTCGTAAGTGTTAGTCTGAGTAAGTACCACTCTCCGTAAAGGAGTTGTCATTACTTTGTGAGAAAGTGAGCATTTTCGCAGTCATCCATGGGAAGGTCAATCAACCATAATGCTTCCTAGACCCCACCAAAGCGTCGGAGCAGTGCTGCAGGGGGGACGGCAGGAGGCGCGAGCCGGCTGGCGGACCGGCCGGCCATCCGTGGCGCTTACCCCGCGGACCACTGCAACACGTCGGCGGGCTGGGTGCGGATCGCAGCCTTGGTGAACTGCTTCAGGATGTCCGGCAGTTCCGGGGGAATGTGGATCTGCTGCGCGCAGAACATGGTGTCAGGAAGCGGCATCGCTCCCTGCGGACCGGGACCAGGCTGGGAGGAATCAAGGTGCTCTGCGTGGAGGGGGAGGACGGGCCCGTAAGCCTCGGGGCGCGGGCGCACCTCAAGGGCCGGGCCGCCCTGCCTCCCCCGGATTTGGAGCCTGGAGGGGGGACTGGGGTCTGTGGCGGGGCCGGGCTCCCGGGCTTGGGGGCTGGCCAAGAGGCCGGCTTCGCGAGGTCCGGGCGGCCGGCCGGGACTCTCACCCGCTCCTCCTCGGGCTCCACGGAAAGCGAGGGCCAACTGCCCCTTCTAGCGACAGCCGGGAAGCGCCAGCGGCAGCAATTGTTGCACAGAGGTATCCAGGCAACCGGGACGCCTGAGGGCCCCGCCCCTTAGCTCCGCGCAGGCGCACACGCCTCGGGCCGAGGCCAGGCCGGCGCGGGCCTGGGAGGCAAAGCGCTTGCGCAGTGTGGCTCTGGCTCCTTCTGCCACTAACTGGTAGTTAAGGGCTTCAAGAGCTGAACGTTTCACTTACAAAAGGACCTTTTGATCGATTTCCCACTGTCAAATGTGAAGGGCGAGTTCACAAAGGACTCCCCCGATTCCCCTTACTCTGGCTACGTGAAGCTTAAGTACGAGATGACTCAGTTGTCCTCGGTGGGAAGCCGTTAAAATCATGGGGGCTGGTCGGTGCAGGTAGCACAATCCCCCCCCCTCGCCCCCCCGCCGCCAAGAAGGACCTTGGCCCTCCTTCCTCCACGGCCTCGTTCATCCTGCACTAGCCCCTGTCTATGCAGCAAACCGTCCCAGTCTCCAGACCTTCACACGTGTTCTCATTGTCCACTCGTTCTTCGATTTAAGAGCCACTCAAGAGTTCAGATAGTGGGAGATTTTCAGCTCAAGGAAGATTGTTTAACTTGTTTTCCTAAGTAAGATGGAATGGTTGAGCCTGATTGGGTCTAGAAGGACATAAGTCCCGTCTTCTACAATAGCTTTGGGACGAAGGGTAGAACTGCTTCGTTTGGGTAAATCCTGACCAGGGCAGCATACAAGGTGTGAATCATAGCCGTGGCTACCCTCAAACCCACTCTGAACGAATAACGCTCTGAAGCCCGCCTTCCCCTGCTCACCTCTAGCCAGGAAGATGGAGAACTACAATGAGCTATTGCCAGGAGGAGTCAATGACAAGCCCTTCCTCCTGCCCTAGAGGCATCACCCCTATGACTCCAAATTAACAGCACTTCCAAATTAACAGCACTAGCAAAAACTGAAAACAGTCACTATTTAATGTTGATACAATATGAGAAAACAAGGAATCTCATACAGTAATGAGAGAAGAGTATTAGTACATTTGTGGGGCCATGTGGCACTATATTTTGATGACTTAGCAATAGACAGATTTATCCTACAGAAATACTAGCCTGAGTATATAATGTGCACAAAAATGTTTACCAAAGCACATAATAAAATGGGTAAACTAATTGTCTTTCATAAAACTTAACTCGTAATCTTATCCACACAACAGAATACAATTCAGCCAGAATTTTAAAATGAGGTAGTTACTTAAGTATTGACATAAAAAAGATGTTCAAGAAATATAAAGCGAAAAAAAGCATCCCATAGAGCAGAGTCCGTGAAAACAGGAGTCCGTGAATATGTTTACCCATAGCACATTCTGGAAGCAAACACTAAACTCCTGACAGTGGTTACCTCTGGAGAATGGCACATGGCTTTCAGGTTTTATCTTAACCATATACACATTATTTTGATTCTGATTCATCCATTTATTTACGCAAGAGTATTGAATGCTAAATATGTCCCAAGAACTGTTGTGAAATATACTAGTTATTCCCATATAGTTTTAAAAAAAATGTTCTGAAGCTTACATTCAAGTAGGGGAAAACATACAAATATAAATAAGACAGGAACCCCATATGCTATGTTAATACATATGAGAGATAAAACAGCAGAAGAGTCAGGAATGCTCCAGTAGCTGCAATTTTAGTTAAGCCTAAGAACGACACTTCAGTAAAAAATGAAGAGCTTGGGGAGAGCCTAGATGAAGAACATTAAGGCACAGCAAGCAGCAAGTACAAAGGTCCTGAGGTCTGACCTGTTCTGGAAGCAAGGAGGCTGCCTGGAGCACAGTGAGCCTTAAGGCTATTGTGAACTTGGGACTCGAGTGTTATGATTAGTTAGCTCTCTGAGTAAAGGACTAATGTGAGCTTAGATCTGAACATGATCACTCTAGATCCCATGCTGAAAATAAATGGAAGAAAGACAAGAGCATGGGCAGAGGCCAGGAGCGCAGGAGAAACTGCAGTGACCCAGGCAGGAGGAAGATGATGGTGCTTTGCACATGGATGGGAGCAGTAGAGGTGGTGCAAACGTAGCCAGAATCTGTTTCATTTTTGAAGACTTGCTGTCCAATTGTATGGGAAGTGTGGGAGAAAAGCAAGTGTCAAAGGTATTACCAACATTTTTTATTTAGCAAACTTGAATCCATCCAATTGTTTACCAATTGAAAGGGAGACATTTGAGAAAACAGATTTGGGGTAAGGGCATCATGAGTTGTGTTTTGGACCTGCTAGGTTTGAGATGTCTGGAAGAGTCCACATGAACAGGTATCTGGAGTAAATAAATATGTGAGTGATCAGCATATAGATGGCCTTTAACACTGTGAGAGTGAGTGAGATCACCAAGTCAATGGGTGTAGGCAGAACCGAGGTCCCAGCTAAGAAGGAACCGGATCATTTAGTGGTGGCCATTCATAACCTTTACAGGGGCAATTCCAGCAGAAAAGTGGAGCAAACACCTGACTGTACCAGCACTGGAAAAGGAGAGGAAAAATTGGAAAGAGTACAGATAACTGTTTGAAAGGCTTTGCTGGAAAGGAACGTGAAATGGAGCAGCTGAAGGAGTTAGTGGGGTCGAGATTTTTCTTGTGGAAGAAATGACATAACTTCTGAATGATGGGAATGCCCCAACACCACTTATGAGGGAGAGGGAGAACTGCAGAGCAGTGCCTCGAGCAGGTGAGTACTGTGATCTAGTGAGCCTGTGCAGGGTGGGGGGACGCAGGGATGGCACATGGGCCTTGGGGGCAGTGTGCACACAGGGCACTCACACTGGAGGGATGTGCATGGCCTGCACAGTCTGGTGAGCACATGGGTGCAGGTGCAGGTATGAGGGTAAATGTAACAGTGTGAACTTGTGAAGACTTGTTCTGATTGCTTCTGTCTTCTTGGTGAAATAGAAATGAAAAGTCATCAGCCAAAAGTGAGAAGGGGGTACTGTGAAGAAAGATAAGGTATGAAATGATCCCTTAAAGAACATGTATGAACACTGGTATTACTTTCTGAAACCGAGATGTATTAACATGCAAAGAACCGTACAAATTTAAAATGTACAATTTAAGTTTTAACATACGTATGCATGTCAAACCAGAAGCACATTGAGATAATGAACACATCATCCCATTTCTTTATACCCCCTTGAAATTCCTCCAAGCCCCTTCCCACCAATCTGTAGGTCTGCTTTCACTTAGCATTGAGACTTGTCCATGCTGTATATATCAATTGGTGTTTTTTTTTTTTAAGATTTTATTTATTCATTCGACAGAGAGAGAGACAGCCAGTGAGAGAGGGAACACAAGCAGGGGGAGTGGGAGAGGAAGAAGCAGGCTCCCAGCGGAGGAGCCCGACATGGGGCTTGATCCCAGAACGCCAGGATCACGTCCTGAGTCGAAGGCAGACGCTTAACGACTGAGTCACCCAGGCGCCCCTGGTGTTCTTTTTTATTGCTCTCATTGCATGGATGATCATTTATCTATTTACCTGCTAATGGGCATGTGGACTGTTTCCAAACTTGAGCTATTACAAATAGCGCTACTAGGAACGTTCACGTATGAGTCATCACATGGACTTACTTTTTGCTTGGTCAGTAACTAGGAGTGCTAAGTACTTATTGTAATGTTTTCACAACTACCCAACTATTTCCCAAAGTAGTTATACCACTTCACTTTCCCTCCAGGAGAGCATGAGAGTTCCAGTTCCTCATACCCTCACCAACACATGGTATATGGTATTTTTAATTTCAGTCATTCTAACAGATCTGTGGTGGTAACTCGTGGTTTTAATTTGTTTTCCTAATGGCTAATTATGTTAACAGCTAGCTTCTCATGTGCCTATTTGCCATCTGTATATCCTCTTTAGTGAAGTTTAAATATTTTGCCCATTTTTAAAATGGGCAAATGGATCCTCTCAAACTACTGAGTGTTGAGACTTCTTTTTCTATTCTGAGTGCATGTCTATTATCAGAAATGTTTGGCAAATAATTCCTGCCATTCCAAGGCTTGTTTGTTGTCCTCTAAACCACATATATCAAAGAGCAGACATTTTCAATTTTGGTCATGTCCAGTTTATCAAGTTTTTCTTCTATGGACTGTGCTTTTGGGTTGTTATCTAATCTAAATCTTTGCCTTACCCAAGGCTGAACATTTTCCCCTTTTTCTTCTAGAAGTTATATAGTTTGTGGTTTCATGTTTAGGAATATAACCCATTTGAGTTAATTTTTGCATATGTTGAGATATGGATCAATTTTTATTTTTGCATCTGAAGGTCGAATTATTCCATTGTTCAACTTTCACACCCTTGTCAAAAATCAACTGTCCATATACAGTGGGTCTATTTCTGGACTCTCTGTTCTGCTCCATGGGTTCAGTGGATCTGTATAACCAGAAGAGATTGCTACAACTGAGCAAAGAACAAAGGAGTTACTGAAGGGGGTTCCCGGCATAAAGCTTCTTGGCCTAAGAGTTACTGAACAAACACGGAGAAGCAGAAAGACACCGTACTGTTACATATGTAAAAAGAGAAATTTTAAGATGATGATTAAACCGTATAAACCAGTGTAAAGGGGACCTCCTCTCCCCAGGTTTCTGGCTGTCGCTGAGTGAAGTACACCGCAGGAGGCTGGAGAGGGGCCTGGGGCGTGGCGGAGGACAGTAGAGTGCCCAGGGGACCCTGCTCTGTATTCCTCGGGGCATTCTAGTCATACCTGGACTAGAACCTTCTGCTCATTTTTCTGGCCTTTTCCACTCTAAAGGGCTCCTTGAAGGCAGACACCGTACCTCGACTCAACTATAGTGCTCAGCACAGTGTGGGAAAGAAAACAGACACCAAAACCAAACCACTGTGGGAGGAGGAGGGGAGAGTGTTACCTCCTCAGATCCTTAATCCACTCGTGCTATCAGTGTTCTTTGCAACAAGAGTGGCTGTACACCATGGGGTGTGAGGGGGAATTACTGGCCACGTTCTGAGATCCACCATGCAATTTCCTTTGCTGCGAAACTTCAACTTCACAGATTACAGATGCCCTATGGTTCAAACAGCATTTCGCCTACCACCACTGCATTGAAAATAAAAATGCACTTGATTAAAAAGATATCATTCAGTTTTGAACCTAGAAACAAAAGAATCTGTTCATAAGGGGGACTTAGGAAGAAAAAAAGCTTCATGCAATTCTTTCTTTTTTCTCTGAGATTTACCGTCAACTACATAAAATGGACTTGGCTGGTTTTACTCCATTCCAAGTATCCGCTTAGAGAGAAAACCTTTGGCACGTGGATCTTGTAGACGGTGTGGAAGTGGGCAGCATCTTGCCTGCAGCGCGGGAAGAGGGCCTTCCACTACTCCCAGTGATGATGGTCTCTTAGTACAGTGAGGGGACAAAGGGGAAGGGATATGTTCTCTGCAACTATACTTTAAAACTTAGAATAGAGGAACTATAATCACATGTAACTTAGTTCTTTTTCTTATGTAACTATTAAAAAAATACCTAAATCATCTACCTATGCTGATTACTAATGCACATTTCTGTAATTCTGAAGCAATCTTGCAACAAAGCAAAAACAAACCAAAAAAACTAGGCTACAACTAACATTCACTTTATTCAATTTTGTTCTCTTGACTTAGAAGGCAACAACCAACCACATAAAAAAAGGGAGCATTTTAGAATATATACACATAAAATTGGTCTGGGTATTTAAGGTGTTTGCTTTAATAGAAAATTGATGTCCCAAATAACTAAGTGTTCTATTTACCCTCTAAGACAGTCATTCTTCCTAGGCCTTACAGCCATTACATTTCCATTTACAATACTACTTTACTCTCATGACAGAACTAGGCACTCATATAAAACAGATGGGAATGAAAAAAGATATACACTGTCCTAACTCTGTTGTATTCGTGCCAAGCATATTGCTGGAGATTTGAATGAAACCCTTACTCAAAATGGCTGCTTTTAAAAAATGACATAGGGCAGTAGGAGGGTGAGAAGGAAACGTGCCCAAGGGGGAAATTAATAAGGAGATACAGACAGCCCAGCTGAAGGAGTTAGAGAATCTCCACACATGAGGTTTTAATAATACTTCGGTGGCAAGATATTTTACTTTTGTCTCTTCCCACTGGGAACTGAGCAGGCAACATTCTAAAGGAGTCTTTTAAACATAATCATTTAATTTTACAATGTGTAAAACTGGTCACAGTAAGAAGAGAGCTTAAAATACTCAATCCTGAAAGTGAGAATAAGTAGCTAACTTGTGAAGTTGAAAAAATGCCAGTGTTCTTAGACTGGCGCTACATTCTCATGCGTGTGTGTGTGGGGGGGGGGGTTGTAAACACAATACAATGGAGAAATGTCCACTGCTGCTTTGTTTTCAAAGTTATGAATTCAACCTAAATTCAAGAGTTACACTTTAATAATAGAATTTGCCAATACAGAAATGACATCTCTAAGACCAAATCATTTAAGAAAAAGTTATTCTCTATTACTTTGAATAAGGGAAAGAAAAAACACAAGACAAGAATCCACAGTAATAACAGCTATATTAGATGTTGAAATAAAAATTACTTTTTGTTTACATCTGGAATTGAGATGTCCAATTTCCACTGTTTCTCCAGCAAACTAACAGGAAAAAAATCACCTAAAAACACGGAACTTTTTTAAGGCTAGCTATACATAAATTTCACATTGGCATTTTCTTCAGTTTTCACCTCAACTATTAGTATTTAATAGTTTAAAAATCAAAACATAATTTGCTAATGAGGAACAACTGCACACTTCATACTATGACCATTTGAAAACTGGTCATGCGAAACTAACTCCCAAATGTTGATTTGTCTTCAATTTATAAACAGTTAAAAATAAAGCAAAAGGGTCTTTCCTAATTAACTTACTTGAAGACTGTTTTAGCCCAATGTAAAATGAAGCAAAACTATGTTATTATAGGAAAAAAAGAGAAATCTACAGGAAGAAGGGCAGCAATACTAGTACTTTCTGAACTGGACGTTTCAAATGCTTATAAGACTATCGGTTAATACTAAAATCCTGATGCGACCCATGTAAATATTATGCCAGCAAATGCTTTCCTTACGGAAGTATTCATCTGATCGAAAAGAGGACAAAGCACAACTGAAAACCAAGAGGAAATCCTTAAGTACAACAAGATAAAGTTATCGCCAGTGAAATGGAGGGCAACTTTCGGCCATTCATACACATTCATATATATGTTCGGTTTTTTTGTTTTGTTTTTTTATAAAATATCTGATAAGATTCATTTAAAATTCTGTAGAATAACAATTTTTAATCTTTTATGGTATCTGCCTAGATCTCTTCCTGGTAAAACAGATAAAGGTGTTCCAATGACTTTATATCAAGATCTACAAATTCTCTGAAAAATTAAAAAAGAAATTTAAATTAATATAATCAAGTTATATGCCCAATCGATAATATTTTTCTCCCAAAGAGAACAATTTATATAGACATACACCACGACAAGTGGCATTACATTTTAAAATGCTCCTAATTTTTTAAAGTAGGACTAAATTTCTAAGTAAAGGTAGGGCTAGCAAAGACTTTATTTCAAATACAAGAGAAAGGACTGCTACAAAGTGCCAAAAAGTGTAACACTGAACCCTATGTCAAGCTTTTTTTTTTTTTTTTTTTTTTTGATACTGAGGTTTTAAGTATATTTTTAAAGTAAAGTAATCACCACTTCAGGAAAAATTGTTGAAATATAAAACAACCAGAACATGTTTGCTTTTTTGGTAGCTTATGTTTGGCTGACTTTAATATTTAAAAAATCTTCAGATTAGAGTCTACAGATTTTAATACTATATGGAAACTCTTTTAAGAGTTCTTGAAGACCTATGCTGTCCATTTTCTCTGAGAACTTCTAGGTTATCATTCAAAAGCAAACACCACCCTTAAAATATACCATTACCATTAAATACTTGGATTGTGTGCCCATGTTCTATTTGTCTAAACTTCTTACTCGAAGCTTTGGTTAGAAGGGGAAACCAGATTTATAAGTGTTCAGTTTTCTGAGATTTTACAGCACATTTCCAATTAAATACATTCTTCACTCCTATGTTAAAAGGCCAGCTCAAGCCAGCTTCCTTCTGGACAAGTAAAATCAAGTTGGTTTTATTTGTAGTTCTGTTCTGTAAACAAAAAGCTCTGGAAACTTTGGGATTTACTTATGGAAATCTAGGAAGAATGTACTCCCTAATCCTCACCCAATGGTGCACTAACCAGCAGGACCAGGTGTTCTCACCAGTCTTCTCTAACGGTTTAAGACCACAAACCACATCTACATTTAAGAAACATCTCCATGTGTTCTAATTCCAGTATGACGCATTGTTGGTGATGTTATTTTATAAGACTTGTGATCCTGCAAGACTTTTGGCCACTGCTGCCAAAAAGGAAAAGAAGACAGCTGTGTATGGAAAAGGCGGGGGCGGGGGGACTAAAGGGAACTAATGAAAATGTTCTTGTGGAACATTTGTGGTTTTCTCTAATATAGACATGCCCCTAACAAGCACAAAAACCCAACCCCTAATGCTGATCACTAGGAATATTAAATTATCAAAATTAAAAATAATTTCCTCACCTAGCACAAGATACTATACAATATTATAAACACAGACACATGAAAAAAAATCAGGCAGTAGAAAATGTACAACAGCTTTGGTGTTATACAAAATAACTTCCAAAAACGACTGACAGTGAAGCACAGAGTTCATATTCTCTTACCACAGACACTCCACTGCTGATTTCTACTTGTTTCCTTTCAAGTTCTTGGTAAGGTCTGAACAGCCAAGAAAGACAGAATGTACAGTCTACTTAATAAGAACTGCTAGGAACACCACGATACTGCGCTCCAAAAGACGTCATTAAAAAGTCTTGCCTCTGCACTATGGCTCTGTGGCACGTTTCCTGTCAAGATCACAGCAGGTCCAAAATAAAGTGACAACTAGATTTAATAAATTAATATACATTTTGCTTAAAGATGTACAATGCACATTCTGTTTAATCCAAGGTTTTAGGGTATCCAGGAACTTCTATTTACACATGTACAGATCTCAGACAGCTATGATGTCGGAAGATGCAGGAAGGGCAGCAGGGCCTTGCACTGCTGCTCTCTGAATGCTGAGAACACAAGTCAAATACAGTTAACTTAAAAACAATGCTGAGAGATCACTGGGAAAAATCTCCAAAGAGAGAAGTCCACAAAAAAGGACACGTAAAGGCAAGGGGAAGGTCAAGGTAGTTGAGACAACCACTTTATTCTTGGGACGACTGTGGAGGTGGCGGAGATGTGCCTTGTTTGCCAGATTTCCGTTCATAATTCACGAGGCGTTGGCCCACAAGGTATCTAGGTTGTAAAAACAGGGTGGTTACTCTCTTATATGATCTTATATATTTAAACATTCTTCCTAAGAGCAGCCAGTGATAGTTTTTAAATGCAAATCAGATCATTCCCACTTAAAACCCTTCAATGGTTAGACAGGTAGAAGGGGACTCCAGAATGAACACCTGGCAAAAGGCACACAAGCAGGCACCTCACAGTGAGGTGTAGGCCGGTGGAAAACAGAACAGCAAACGTCGGAAGGTCTCAGATGCTGGGCAATGGAGCACATGCTCTGGTCCATACGTTAGGGGTTCTCATAAACTCACACACGCTTGGAGGTAAGGCACATAAGCTTATTCAGGGGATTTATCTGTTACAGATGTTTTATAAAACAGCTCAGTGAACAGATCTGAAGAAACAGACTAGAAATATGACCTTCAGACAGAAAGCTAGGTAGGGAGCCAAGCAGACTGGAAAAGCTCTAGCTCTAGAGAAAAGTAGAAATCAAAGGGCAAAGTTTTCAGTAAGTTCAAAGGAGAGATGGCAGAGACGTGAGTGTATGCAAGGGACAGAAGGCAGGAGGTTGTGGCCCAAGAACAGAGCTTTATATGCTGTGATGAGAGGGAGGATAGGGCAAAGGGCACAGGGCTGCAGACTAGAGACAGAAGTGACCATGGCTGGAACGACAGACAATACACCCCCAGGACGACAGCAGCAGCTGTGGGGAAGCAGTGGTGTGCCTCACTCAGTGAGGTGATGGCCTGCAAGCTGACCCTCAGAGAACACTGGGTGACCAAGCTGACGATGGCAACAAGCTCCAGGAGGCCGGAGTGACAGGTGCCTGTTTGGAGTCAGCACTGCACACTCAGGAGTGCCCTGTAAGTCCTTAGCCACCGGTGCAAGTGTGGGAGAATGAAGCCAGCCCGTGACAGGGTGGCCCGGGAGCTGGGTCTTTAAGACCCAGTTGACTCATGAGTAAAGTAAAAACAACAGTACCATGTCCCATGATCATGGTAAGAAACAGAAAGCATACAAAGGCCATGGCAACAAAGGCCTGGCTTGTGCTAAAGACTCAGGGCAGTAACTTTCACTCTTCACCATTTGTTTTTCTATCTTGATTTCACCTACCACTTTTCTGCCAACAAATACTAGCCTAATGAGATATTTTGGCAGTTCATGCCAAGTAGCTTAACATGTCACTTTTTAAAACATTTCACTAATCCTACTGCTTCTTCATCCATGATCCCACTATTTAATACTTTCTGTCTTACCAATTCTCCAAAAGTTAATTACTCCTTTCCACACTGTTCCCCAACCAACCAGTGGATTTTTAAACTGTGAGGATTTTATACATGTTTTAAACAATGACAACTGAATAGACTCTAACATAATACACATAGTTCTACCTGACAAACACGTCTTCACAAAACATACCATGTCATGTCAAGAATGGGGTTAGCATTACGGCAATGAAAAAGCAATAAAAAGCAATAGTAACTCAGTGGCAGAAAAAGGAGACTCTGAACCCATTCCCACTTTCCCTAATGCCCCAGCACCCTCCCGTGCTGCAGCCGGCCCCACGCGCACCCCACGCTCAAACACTGCTAGAGATCAGGGAAACAATAGCACCCAAGATACGGCCTCCAGAGAGCCTGCACTTCAACAGTTTTCTCCACGAAGGAACACATGAGGAGAGAGAAAAGAGTGCACTGGGCTGCAGAAAATAACAAATAAGAAAGGCTGGGAGAGGGGTGGGAAAGGATACTGGGGCAGCCGAGCAGGGCGGGGGACGTGCGCCGAAGAAAGCAGCAGAAGCCGAGGCCGTGTCGTTTGCCTTCTGCCTGCAGAAGGTACTCGGCGGCCTAAACAAGTGCGGTGACACAAACTGACACTCATCACTGAAATCCCCCCTCTGCTCTTCCGTGGTGGACGGAATTTTATACTCTGACTGCCTAAGTGTACTTGTATTTTTACTGCCAGTAAATGCTCTGGAGAAGCCTTAAACACCCTCAATTTCATTCTTAAAAATATTACTCTTAAGAATCCTCAGAGCAAATAAGGTGACCATATAATCCTCTGTCTAAACTGGGACACTCACAAATAAACAGGGATGTTGTTAACAATGACACAAGACGGCACGTGGACACTGGGACTTTCCAGGCAAACCCAGATGGGGAGTTATAAACTCCCTGTCCCTGCTGGACACCATGAGAGCAGAAGAGGACTCGGCTTTCTGTCAGAAAATGGAAGGTCAGAGGGCAGTTATCCAGCCCAGGAAGGTGTTTCCCTTGGCCACTGTTAGTCTCTCACTGAGGTCAGGTCACAGAGTGTCCCCCAAACAGAGGCCCTACAATACTTCTGTAGGGGCCTCACAGCCTCCCTCCGCAATGGTCAGAGTGACCCAGTGGCCCCCAGCTGCAGGCAGGGCTGAGGCAAGCTAAGTCCTCATACAGGCTTCTTATTTTTATACAAAACTATTTAATATACTGTCAGACCAAAACATTTGGCAACAGACTAAAAACTAAAAACTATTTGGAACAGGCATTAAAAAGTCTTCCTCTCCCAATATCTCCCAGTACTTTCATCTAGATAAATGACAACTCTGTATTCCCAGTTGCTTGGCCCAACTGAGTCCTTGATAATGCTCTCTTTCATATCCTACACCCAATCTGTTAGCAGATCCTGTTAATTCTACCTCAAAAAATATCCAGAATCTGAGCACTTTTCCCAACTATGATTTATCACATTAGAAACAAAAATTAATAAACAAGACCTCTTAAGCTAGATGAATGGAAGTATAGACTTACTTGTCATTTTTAATGTGCTCATAAAGGCGCTTGAACTGGCGGACCTGGAAGGACAAGATCCCCATCAATACCACAACCATCAGTAAAAATGGATAAATTCGCCGATGGACCAAGTTTTGCATTTCCGCAGTAACACCTGTAAAACCAAAAAAGAAAAACTCTAAGTGTATGTGGAAGGACAGTGAAATGAAAATATGTTCTTCCCCTAGGAAGAAGGGACTGGTGGTGCTTAATTAAAACTGAAACTCGTGTGTGAGATGGAGTGAGGCCTGGAGTGAGGCCAGAATGCAGCAGTCACAGCGAGAGAAGCCTCGTGAACCATGCTGAGGAGCGGGACTGTGCTTTCAAGGCCACGCAGGAACCAACAAGAGGATGTTCACTAAAGAGGAACAATGAGACTCATTCATAAGAAAGGTCACTGTGGAAAGTGAATTAATGGTGGTGGCTTCAAATCAGGGAAACCAAATAGGGGGCCACTGCGGTTAAGGTGAGAGCCCAGGGGAGAGGTGAGGATTAGAGAATGAGTTTCGGAGGCTGGGTCAGTGGGACTTGGGGACCATTTGAGTAGGGAAGGCAGAGACTCAGATGACACAGATGACCTAAAAGGTTTCTGACTCATGCAGCCTGTTGGATGATAACACTAGCCACTGAGAGAGGGAAATCAGAAGACGACGACTTGGGAGGGGAAAACATTGTGTGTATCATTCTGAACATACTGGGTTTAAGGTCCTGTGAGGACTCTTCAGCACACAATTGATAAGATAATATCTAGCTGTTGAAGTATTACTAAATACCATCCATCCCCTCTTTGTTCTTCCTTTTATGGTAAAGAACATTTTGATGATTAAATATAAAAACACTTTCCCTTGATTTTACAAGTATGGGATCATAGCACTTCTAGTCAGGAGAAGACAATCTGAAGGAAATCTGTTCCTATTTTGGGGACAGTGTAAATGTTAATACTTTCTCACCTGCCTAGAGAAAAAAACTATACCAAAGAGCTTTATGATTCTCCAAATCTTGCCCTAAGTTGTCAAGTCTAAGAAAAACAGTCTTCTGAAATCACTGTTTTAGCTAGATTTATCTTTACAAATTAATCATATGGAGCCAGAAAGCCTATGATACTGGAAGTGACAATAACATAGCGATGTTCATAAAGACGCTCTCTCCAGCTCCCCCGCCAGCATTACCCACCTAGTAAAGGAACGACGCCGGACGCTATGACGTAAGGTACGCACAGGGAAAGCAAGAGCACAGAGATCACTGGCGCTGCCAGTTTACGAATGATATAGTGAAGGTCAATGTTCCGGATGCCATTTGCATAAACCTGAAACATGAGGGAGAAAATTAGAACAAGAATACAGGACAAATTCCTCCAATTAACAGAGCAATCTCTACTGAATCCAGGACACAAGGAGTTGAATCTATTGGGTTACTTTTCCCAAAGTCAAGACAAATTTTGAAGACAAACATAAGTATGGTGCTCACAAGTTTTTACAGAAATGCATTTACTTCCTTACATTTTGTAGTTAACTCTGCTAAGGGATGAAACAGTCAGACGCCAGTCTAGAATCATAAGTGCACTAGCCCTACAGCATGCAATGCCAGACACATCCAATAATGTTCGATGAAGGCCACATAACCTGAAACCGCACACACGTCTTGTGTACGAGTGATCTGTACTATTACTCAAGACTGCATTCACTTTATCTGAATATAAGAAAACCTTATCAACAGGAAACATGTTTCTGAAAAGCCTGTATAAATGAAATTCTGACAAATCGAAGATAATTTATATAAAAATTTAATATGAAAGAATTCTATAATTTTTTTTATTTCAAGAATTTCTACAACATTTTTATAATCTTACCCAGAAAGTTCTAATGAATAGCACTTCAGAGGAAAGAATGAATGGAAGCGGGAAAACTTTGGGAATAACGGAAAATAAAGATGGTGTGCAGAGGGGGACAAAACTAAAGATCACTGTTCCTGTTCTCTCCCCAGCACTTGAACTTGTCCTGGACACAGTCAGAGTACCGTGCCACTCAACGCACTCCCTCAGGAATGGGCCAGAGCATTCAGATGTGCATGGCAACCCGCTTAACCCTCCAAAGGCATGCTTACAATCCAAAGAAACCTATTTAACCCAAATGCATTTAAATCAATGCAACAAGGCATCCCAGTGTTTTTCAACCCTTTTACTCAAACCTACACATATGTAGGAGGAAAAAAGGCATCAGAGATCAAAATATTACAAAGATCAACAATGTTTCACAGCCTCCAACTGTGATTAAGCCCATATTCTTCACACTCCTTTGCAAGGGCCAAAGTCTCACCTGGAGACTCCAAAGTGGAGAGATGCATGTGAACAAACAGCAACTCCCGGCTCGTCCTACTCCCAGAAATCTCTGAGTGCAGGAATTTTTTTGACAATTTTCTTATGCATACTGAGCTAATAACTACTGTTTTTATTTCCTATACATCAAAAGGAGGTGTACCTTTACTGCCACAGAACTGTTAACACCTAATTTATTTGGCACTAACCTAAGGATAAGAGGGTTGTCCACAAGTACATTTTCTAGACAAGTAAAACTTAAAGAAGTACTAAAATCTGTTATGTTAGTTATTTTAGATAGAAATCTTCCTAAAATGAATTATCATACTTCCCAGCCTTATTATTGTACAGAAGCACAAACTACTTTTTACAAGGTTATCGACACAATGATCAAGTTATCTGACAGTTCCATAATACAATAATAGACTTAGGTGCCATGCAGCTAGAATACTCCCAAACACCTCTGCTTTTTTTTTTTTTTATTAAGATATGTGTTTTTATTTTTTATTTTTACTATTTTTTAAGGCTCTGGGATATATTTTTTTTAAGTTTTTATTTTAATTCCAGTTAGTTAATAACATACAATGTTATATTAGTTTCAGGTGTACAGTATCAGCTTTGTTTTTTTTTTTTAATTTTTTTCTGCCCTGTATTTTAAAAAAGATTTATTTATTTGAGAGGGAGAGGGCATGTGCACGAGCGAGAGGAGCAGAGGAGAGGGAAAGAGAATCTCAAAGCAGACTCTGCACTGAGCGCGGAGATGGACACAGCGTTGGATCTCACAACCTCCTGAGATCACGACCTGAGACAAAACCAAGAGCTGGACGCTCAACCGACTGTACCACCCAGGGGCCCCTGCCCTTTATTTGTCTCGAACAACAACCTCTTTACTCTACTACAGATTTAGAAAACTGAATACCAAGCCTACGTCCGAACTCCTGCCCCAGGAAAAAAACACATGTGCTAATTTTTGCCTTTACTTTAGACAGGGTTTTAGGGACTTTGAGCCACTGGTTAATTCAGATAAGGGAAGTTTTAAAAGAGTGGTTGGTGAAAATTCATGGCGATAAAATAGCGAACAGTCTTCTTTAAAAAAAAAAAAAGTTATATATACTTATTGGAGAAAATGTGTAGAAAACTCAGAAAGGTGGAAAAATGAAACGGAAGAGCCCCAGCGGCCAAGCACCACCTCTGCCACTCCCAGGCTCTCCTGAAAGCTGACTCTGCTCACCTGCTCAATTACTGTTTTCAACCACCACTGAGGACCCATCAGTGTTATAGCTGCAATGATTTTGGCGTGCAGGACTCCAAGTGCCCAGTCCTAGGGAAATAAAACCATTTAAGATTTATTTACTTATTTGAGAGAGAGAGAGAGAGAGAGAGAGCAGGGGGAGGGGCGGAGGCAGAGAAAGAGACAAAGTAGACTCCCCACTGAGCAGGGAGCCTGATACTACGATACTACTGGGGTCTGATCCCAGGACCATGAGATCCTGACCGGAGCTGAAATCAAGAGTCGAGAGCACTTAACTGACACAGCTACCCAGGCACCCGGGGAAATAAAAACCATTTAACAGATTTTCGTTTTCAGCAATAAACCCAGCAGAGAGGCTATACAATTTTCCTGCATATTTCATTTCAAAACATAAGTTCTGCAGGATTAGTAACAATTTTACGGAAGACTAACATACACTAGAAAATCCAGGGAAATTGCCGCCCCCCTTCCGCCCCCGTCACCAGAGCTCAATTTCAATGTTTCTAACAAAACAAATTCTAGTATCTCTCAAAAACCTACGTTACTTTTCCAAGAGAATTAGGAAATCTGTCAACATTAATGGAAATCTCAATAGGCAAATATATAAAACAGGGACGTGATTTTATTTCATCAAACCATCTTAGGCTGCCGTGTTGGTTTTAGCCAAGTTAATTAGTCAAAATAAGCCTGTGGAGCCATGTTTGGCCTAAAGAAACTATCCCAAAGGCTCACAGAGAGCTTCTAGCTCTAGTACTGCTGAACTGTTATTAAAACCTCCATGGCCACACCATGCTCTCCACTGTGCCTCTGGCCTGCCCATACCAGCACTCTACCAGGCAGCCAGAGTAATCACCACTGCCACCCCCCCACCACCACATGACATGTTAAAGCACAAATCAGACCACCTGAGGTCAATTCCCTGCTTACAACCCCAAAGTCCTCAACATGGCACACAAAGTCCTTCATAGCCTGGTGTCTTTTTTTTTTAATGTATTTTTAAATTTTACTTATTTTTGTAAAGATTTTATTTATTTGACAGAGAGAGAGAGAGAGCCACAAGTATGGGAAGTAGCAGGCAGAGGGAGAGGGAGAAGCAGGCTCCCTGCTGAGCAGGGAGCCCAATACGGGGTTCAATCCCAGGACCCTGGGATCATGACCTGAGCAGCTGCTTAACAACTGAGACACCAGGCACCCCTTAATGTATTTTTTTAAAAGGTAACATGTAACACTTAGATCCATTCTTACATAAAACCAAAACCTTTTGTAGAGAAGGCTGGAGTCCTCACCAGCCCAAATCCTGATTCCTCCCCACCAATGACCACTGCTAACACTGGTATGTACCCTCCACATTTTTTCCCCTATGCATTTATCTATATCTACACATATACATCCCATGGAAAAGATGTGGTATCATTTTTATATGGATTTTGCTCATACGGTTTTCCTCTTTTTTGTCCACCATCTTGAGGCTAATGTTCTGATTCACTGATTAGGCTGGTCAGTATTGTGAGCATCTTCTTCAAATGGGGTCAAAGGTTGATGCACGCTCTGAATTCTTGCACATCCTAAAAATGGCTCTTCACTCTGACAGACGAATGGCTAATGACATTTTGCCTGGGTATAGGAAGCTTGGTTTTTGTCCCTTTTCTCTCAGCAGTCTGTGGATGCTCTTCTGCTATATGGCTTGGGGTGCTACAGAAAGTCCATTACCAGTACGATTTTCTTTTTTGAAGTTTGATTTCTCTTTACTTTTAGAATTCAGAAATCTTACCAAGATATGCTCAAATATGTGTTTTTCTTACCAGTCTCATCTCAATGTCCACTTCACCAAATCTGATGAGCCCTTTAACCTACAGAATCAGGACTTTCTTCAGTTAATTTTTTCTATTTCATTCCATGCTGCCTCATTTCTGCACTCTGGAGCTCTTACTAGGGGATGCTAAATCCCCTGGATATATTCTCCAAGGCCCTTACCTTTCTCTTCAACTTCCTACTCATTCAGTTTTGCTCTGGGCTTGGCAGTGGTCTTCCAGGAGCCCAATCTGAACTTCAATGGTGACTACCCACATTTTTTTATTAAAGATTTGATTTGATCGATCGATCGATCTATCTATCTATCTATCTATCTATCTGACGGGGGGGGGGACACAAGCAGGGGGAGTGGGAGAGGAAGAAGCAGGCTCCCAGCAGAGCAGGGAGCCTGATGCAGGGCTCGATCCCAGGACCCTGGGATCACGCCCTGGCCGAAGGCAGACGCTTAACGACTGAGCCACCCAGGCACCCCCTACCCACGTCTTTAATTCATCTACTGAATGTCTGAGATCCACACTATACAGCATCACAGTTTCACTTTGTTTTATTGCCATTGTGTGTGTGTGTACACACATACTCCCCTTGATCTGCACTGTATGCTCATGGCTCGGTGAGCAGTTCCACGTCACAGGGCATGTGTTCTGATTGCTCTGCCTGACCTTTCTTTCTGTTGCTGCTGTGCACCCTCTTAGATAAACCACTTGGTATTTTTCTCTGCAGGTCTGATGAGGCTCAGGTCAGACTAAGTATAACCTAAAGGGCTGCAAAAGGACCTTTTAGCCCTTTAGACCTTTGGGAGAGCACATGCCAGTCCCCTACTGAGAACATGGTGAAAGCCTCCCTGCCGCTTCTGTCCTGTCCCAGGATCCCCGGCAGGGAAGATTCGACCCACAAATTCAGCTTTCTCTTGGCCTTTGGGAGTCTAGAAGGCACCCAGGTGAGGTTCATGTTCACCTGAGGAAGTCCACAGACTGCTCAGGTTCAAGCTCTTTCAAGATCCACTGATATATCCAGTCCTTTCCCACAGGACAGAACACACAACACTAGTTTCTCTGCTAGAATTCCAAAAGTCAAGTCTCCCATAAATCTATAGCTGCTTGACACAGGGATGGCAAGTAGCTTAAAGTCAGGGATGAAGACAAAGCAAACAGTTCTTTCAAATGTTAGAGTTTTATCCAGAATTTTAAGGATACCATGCTTCATATATCCATCTACGACTTGTATTTTTTTCCTACTTAAAAACATGTCTGAGAGCTATCTATAGCAAAACATACAGCTCTACTTCACTCTTTTTAACTGCTGCACTAAGTGCCAAAGTAAAAATATATCACATTTCTTTAGTCATTTCTGCTGATGGACATCTGGGTTGCTTATAATTTTGACATTATAAAAAATGACAGAGTGGAAACAGCCTTGGTTGCGCTTCCTGCACACATGTAAATGTTTCTTTGCAGCAGATCTGGAAAAGTGAAACTGCTAGGTCATAATATATAAATATTCTTAAAACTGGATAGTTTCCAGTTACTCTGCAAAATGACAATGTTGGGTACTGTCAAGACCACCAAGGACACACATGTAACTGTGCAAGCTGCATTTACTACTCACTGCACTGAGGAAGAACACAGTATGGGGAAGTTGGGGTGCTCAGTAAGAATGTTAGAAAAGCTCATTATAGTATTTCAGTTTGTTTGAAGCGATATGAGAGAATTTAAGGAAGCAGGGCCTTGTTCTATGTCAAATCCTTTAGAAAGCGAGGTAATCTATATTGGGTATCTTACTGAATCTTATCCAGAAGCAGGGACTGACTGAGGCTAAAACTGTAGTTGGTAATGAAGCAGCAGCCAGCGATGTCAGCTGGGAATGGGGGGTTGTTTTCTCACTTTTGTGATCTGACAATGCTCATGTTTTGCCTGTGCTGAGACATGATTATGATAGGGACTTGCTTTTGTCTGGCTCCATCACGGTCACAGAGTGGTCTCGTGTGATGCTGATGTTCTGTGCAATTATTTCTGCCAGACAGGAGAACACCAAGGCCTACCTGATGATGCCAGGCCAGCTCCTGGACATCAGGGGTTACCTGCTCTTTTTCAGTGCTGCACACTGCATAACATCAAGATGCAAACACTTCCTATTTGCTGCACTGGCAGTGATCACTGGCTTAAGGCAGCATCTGTCCTACTTCCATAGTAAAGTTGTGTGTTTTCCTTTGGGATATCAAGTGATCTGTAAGAAGACATTCTGCCACCATTCAAATAACTACTTCTGCATTGCAGTGCTGTTGAAACATGCTTACAAACTTTTCTCCCATCAAGTGGCTAGCGTCTATAGCCCCTTCCCTTGAATCTGGGCCAACCGTTGTGCCTTGCTTGTATCCAACAGAATGTAGTGAAAAGCAATACTGTGGGAATTCTGAAATGAGGTCATAAAAGGTGGCCCAGCTCCTACCTTGTTTGCTGGGACACTCATTTCTCTCAAGTGCAGTATAAGAAGAAGCCCAGCTCCCTTGATGCAACCAAGCTGTGAGGAAGCCCAGGTACATCCAGGAGCTTCACCTGACTGCCCAACTGGAGTGAAACCAACAACCAATGTCATCCCTCACAGGTGAGTGATGACGCTTCCAAAGGATTCCTGCCACAGCTCCCAAATCACACTTGGCTACTGAGTCTTCCCAGCTGAGGCCCCATCTAACATGCAGCAGAGACAAATCAATATGGCCTGTTTTAATTTCTAGCCCGCAGAATCTCTGGACACAATAAATGATTGTTTTAAGCCACACAGTTGTGACATAACTTGCTAGGCAGCAATAGTAACTGAAGACCCATCGGCTTTCACCTGATGGGTTCCGTATCCACTGACAATCCTTGCTGGAATCATTTATTTTGTTAACTATTGCAAAATAGTGATTTTCTAAATCTGTTAATGCCTCTACCTTTGTTAGCTGGCATTATTATGTAAGAAATAGCTTTCCTTCAATCCCTGATACTACCCGACTATACTGCAACACAGCTCTTACACAAAGACATCACATGTGCTTAATTATTTCCCTTTATTTCTCACTTTCCTCTCCGAGTCTGATCCAGAGCACACTGGATTTGAGGTAGTTCCATACGTATGTCTCACTGTGTGGTCTGCCCCCTCCCTCCTTCTGGACTATCGTCTTCCTTTCTTTCTTTCTTTTTTTTTTTTTTAAGATTTTATTTATTTATTTGACAGAGATAGAGACAGCCAGCGAGGGAGGGAACACAAGCAGGGGGAGTGGAAGAGGAAGAAGCAGGCTCATAGCAGAGGAGCCTGATGTGGGGCTCGATCCCATAACGCCGGGATCACGCCCTGAGCCGAAGGCAGCCGCTTAACCGCTGTGCCACCCAGGCGCCCCTCGTCTTCCTTTCTTACCCACTCCTCTGTACTCTACTAGGTTGGCCTAGACAATGTCTCCTACAGAAAACCAAATCCCAACTCCCAAAACCAGAATAAATACTCTCCCACATGATGCCGCAGCAACCTGTGCTTGCCCCAGTCACAGAGCAGCCCATCTGTTACCTGTCTGGCTGGCCCACCAGCCTGTAAGGTGCACAAGAAGTTCCTGCACTGGCCTCATTTCCATCTGAGTTATACAATACAGGGTTTTAGCACACATTAGAGCACTAACATAATATGTGCTGTTAAATGAAGTTTGTGGAGGCTCATCTGGAAAGTAGAGGAAGGGAAATACAGCCCACATAATTTTCATTTCCAGTAAATCCACCATCATATACAAGAGGAAACAGAAACAAGGCTGAAAAGCCTCTGAATGACTGAAGTCAGTGCCTAGCTCTTTCCCCTAGGATCTCTTAAGAACTTGAAGTCTATGATGCTAATACCAGGCTCTAAATACTATAGAAAAGTAGTATTTTTCTTCCCAACCAGCTTTAAGATCTTTGTTGTGACCTATAAGGTTCCGTCAGAATGCTCTTTTTAATAAGCCTGTGACTTTGTGGGAAAACATGCTGTAATTATTTAAAAAAATGTAAGTTACTGCTTAAAGTCTCAAACCAGAAGAAGATATCTCACCTTAACTAAAAAGTGGAAAGATCAATGCATGTTAATTTGTATCTCTAAATATCAGGTGAAGCCTAAATGAAGAGTGACATTTTAACCTATAAAGAACTTTTAAAGGAATTATATGACCTGCATATTTTGAAGGTAATGGATTAAAGTGTATTATTTAATCGATTTTATAAGGGTTCCTACAATAGAAAAAGTTAAGGAGTCTTTCTAAACAAACTGCCTATAATCACTCAAAAAAAAAAAAAAAATCAAGGATTTTTCTGATTCCAAGTCCACAAAGAAAAATGAGAAAAAGTCATGCACTTACCTGCCATGGGTAAAAAAGAGGAGTCTGATCCAAGGGAACCCTCAGGGGAGCAACAATAACCAGCTCAAACAGGAGCCCCAGCAGGAGTGGGACAACTCCCGCCAGCAGCACAGCAACTATCAAAGTCTTCATGATCTATTAGGAAACAAGGCCATGTCACCAGTGTCTTTCTGATATTTAGCTAAACTCTCTATTCCATTTGGAAATTTATTTTTCTTCTTTAACCTGATGCTGAACAAATATTACCTCACATACATTTTATGTTACACCATTAAATGAAATATGAATGTGTATATACAAGCTCAAGCTATAACGAAAGCATGAAATTATTATGCATTTTTGTTATAAAATTCTAAAAATTTTATTTTATTACACAAAATAACCAGGCGGCTGTGCTGTTTTTCTCAGTCTCATTCTCAGGAGTAGCCTTTTGTTTGTCTAAAAAAAGCTGATTATCGAAGCTCCTATTCCAATGGCGGCCAACTCACAGGCTGACCTGTGACCCCTGAGGTGGACTGGTATACAAAAAGGGCTCTGCATAACCCCAGTGAAAGTAATTAATCAATCTGATCAAATTGGCTCCCTCCAGAACCCTCTATGGTCCAACAGAACTCACTATGTTGACAGAAATGTCGTATTATCTGTGTTGTCAATATGGTAGTCATTAGCCACATGGCTAGAGCCACAGATCTAGCATTTGAACAAAGCAACAGAGAATGAAAATAAAGTCAACACAAAGCAAAAAAAAAGAGAGACTATGAAAGTGTCACTACAGAATCCTGACGAAGAAAGAGTCTTCAGAGTGGCTCTGATGTCTGAGGACCTCCCTCCTTCTTAAGGTAGCCTCAATGAGAATGTCTGTTTCAACGAGACTAATATGATGTGGGTGAAGATGCAGTACTAGCTTTTTTAAATGGCATACTGAAGATAAAGACGAATATCAAATGAAAACTGGTTATTAGCTGGTTTCTGTATTTTAAATATAGTTACATGTCTCCTTATCTTGTGGGATTAAATAGCAATTGAAGTCCTCTGTTCACAATATACAATAAATCTCATGTTTTTCTTTCAACACTAATATTAACCTTTCAGTGAAATGAAAATCTAAATTCAGATACAAAACTAGGATTATACAAAGGAAGAGGTATAAGTAGTGACCTAAACCTATTTATCAGTCATGGCCAACATCACAATCAATAAATCACCACACCTGTACAATCATCTTACACTGACATTTTTTCCCCATCTTTGTGCAACCAAGTACTTTACTGAGTAATAATTTCCATTACTTACTTCACTTTCACATTAGCCAAGGCATTCTTGAATTAGCAATAGAATGTGTAATTAAAGGAATCCCATTTATATGAAAAACATATAAAACTTAATCCTGAAGTCAAGATTTTACATATTCAAATAGATCAAAAAATCAAATTTTAGAAAAAATATCTTAAAGGAAATTTCCACTTAAACAAACTGATTTTAAATTCTACAGATTATCTTATTCCTTAAAAATTTCCAAAACAACTTTTCTAATTACATTACTTAAGGGCCTAACTGGATCACTTAATAGCACGGTTTTCTTTTGACCCCTGAATACATCTGACTGTGGTTCCCAGAATGAACCAGAAAGCTACTACTGTCTTAAAGGAATACTCCTTCTAATTCAAAAAAATCAGTTCTCTTGACATTATCAGCATAATGAAGAAAAGAAAGTGAGAAGACTCAAAGAAACGACTAAAAAAAAAAAAAAATCCACTACTCCTGTCCTATGAGATCAGTTCTTTATTAGAAAAACCTACCATGAGGGACCACTCTTTAACCTTCTGGAAGATCACTCTGCGTCCCTGTGGCATCCATGCCACCAGCACCGTCACTGCCCTTATGGTTAGCCAGCAAACATAGAGACCACAAGCAGCTGTGTAGAGCTCATGAATTTTGGCAGTCCCCGTCCAAAATGACATTAACCAACGGCCAGCAAATACTGAAAATAGAAAGGCTGATAAATGAGATATGTGGCTATCTATGTAAAAAGAACTATTTAGCCTGGTGTTGTTCTGTTAGTATTTTCAATTATTTCAATCATTTTAAGTGATAAGTAAAAAGACATCACATTTGGATATAACAATCTCTTCATTAAAAACAAACAACAAAAACCCCCACAAACTCTAAAGAATGCAATTATTTGATTAAGACACAACCAAAGCATAGGAAGTCAAGTGGGGACAAGCTCTCCTGTGACATCTACCCTGACTGGCCATGCCAATTAATTGTTCTTTCAGAAATAAAAAAGATTGAGGAGGTTGTTCTTGTTTTTATCACCAAATAAAATCATTATACACATAATATAACAAAAGTGGGGAATTTATTATACATGCTGTCAATACTTTCATCATTTAGGAACATTACAAATAATTTAGATTAACTTTCAATTGACTCATTCATCAAGACAGAAAACTAAGCTTATTGTAATAAGAAGTGGGCATAATATTTTAAAGCACAATAAAGATCATATTAATTTTCTTAGAAAAAAGATCCAAATATGCCAAAACTTAAACAGATTTGAGAAGTGTCTAAAGAACTGCCTCAGATAAAGAGTTAATAAAAATAAATTCTACACTATACCAATAAAAATCTACCTCAGGCAAGATCATTTATAAAGTAACTTTCTTCACATGGTTACTCCTCAATAATGCTAGGAAGAACAGCAAGGTCCAAATGTCTTGTGTATTTTTCTATGGATTGATTCCCTCTTAATACAGTACTATTTATTATTTTCAAATACCTAAAAGGAACTAGTGGTTGTGCTGAGCATTTTCCATATATTGTATCATTAATCCTCCCCAAATCCAAGCAGCCACTATCTCCATTTTAAGATTAAGAAACCGAAGCTCAGCAATAGAACCTTGTCCAACCAAGGTCACATGAGGGTGGGGGCTGAATTTGAACTCATGCCTATGTGACAAAGCTCATGCTCTTGACTCATGAACCACACTGCACCACACCGCCTTCAATTACATTAAATCAGCTCAACAGTTAAGTCTTACAAGCCGCCAATGCTGGCAATCAGACTTCTTTGCAACCTCACAAAACGGTTTGGGTGTGAAGATAAGTTATTTTTAAAGACAAATACACATAAATGTTATATGAAATAAACACATGGATAGACAGACAGATATAATTTCACATACTTCTAATTAAGTGTTTTTGAGAGGACAGGGTTAAGGTTTTAATTTGTAGTAAATTATCATCAGAAAAGTAATCTATGGGGAAAAACAGCCTCCTTGCCATCTTAAATGCATACTAGGACACCAAGCATTTCTACGATTAAACATGATTGTGTTCTTCCCATTAGATGGTAGGACTGGGTTTACAGGGAAATATTCAGTTAACAATACTCGATGACATTGAAGTACTTTTACTGCCAAATTCAGTTACTAAACTACATTTCCTTCTTTTACGTTTTTATTAATATTTCTGATAAAAACATGAAAATGGAACATAAAAACCACAAATGTAAAACAGTCCAAAATTCAAAAACTAACTTTTCTCAGCAATGTTTACTATGCTGTACCCAACTGTTAATCACACTTTGTCACTTTAAGAGCTGTGATTTATGAGGAGTAGTGAGCTCTTAGCACAGTTCGAAAGGTCCAAGTCATTATTCAGAAACATGTAAAAAAATTTATCTTTACCACCACTTTAAGTTAAATTACAATTCCTGCAGATTAGAGAATATTCTCATTATTTTTAGAAACCTCACTTGAAATTATATTTCCTACTTGTTCCTTCCTGACCTTATTAGCCCTCGTGGAAAAACTCAAGTATTTAATACAAATTTATAAAATTATAGAGGTAGTGCTATAATCAAGATACTAACTCAATATGTATTTATGTGCTTGTAAGAGATGAAGAGTATCTTCCACTTAATGATTATTTAGGCAGCTAACATGTATAAGTATGATTTAGAATTTTCTGGCTTGCTGTATACACTAAAGGGTAGGGGCAGCAAGCTGTTCCTGAGATTTTGTCACTGGCTTTGGACTCAACCCCATTTACTGCTGACCTTTGCAGAACATGACAAACTATTATATTCATCCACAGTGTCTTACTCATTAGATAAGGAAATGGTGTCTAGCTGAAATTTTAACATTAGGATTTGTGAATACCAGATGATAAAGGGAAACAGTCTGGCTTCATAAAGTTTCTAGTAACACTGAAAAGATACAATGAGGGCAAACATAATTAGCATCAAAAGACTGGCTTGAAAAAATGATTTAAACCACATAGGTAACTTTTTGAAAACCCATACTATAAAGAGGCTATCTCTAAGAAAATTGAGTGACCACACACACTTTACTTCTAAAAATGAATCAGGAATTTTATCTTGATTTTGTTCTCCCCTCTGTTCCAATACAAATTACTCCAAGAAAAGGGAGAGCCCTAAAAAGATCAATATCCCATATTCAATGAAAAATAAGGGGCAAACTATTTCAAGTTTGTACTTTTTTTTTTTTTTTTAAAGATTTTATTTATTTATTCGACAGAGATAGAGACAGCCAGCGAGAGAGGGAACACAAGCAGGGAGAGTGGGAGAGGAAGAAGCAGGCTCATAGCGGAGGAGCCTGATGTGGGGCTCGATCCCAGAACGCCAGGATCACGCCCTGAGCCGAAGGCAGACGCTTAACCGTTGTGCCACCCAGGCGCCCCTCAAGTTTGTACTTGATGAAAGATACAAAGCATCTTCTCACACCATTAGCTCATACCTGGTAGAGTAAGGCAGATGAGGCTGGCAATCAGTAAGGTTATACACATGAAGACAATCAACAAAAAAATCTGCAAGGCAAAACATAAGACTGCATAAATGATTCGTATGTGCTCAACGTATTTCATGACACCCCTCAAAGAATCAGCACAATTCTCCCACTAAAAAGAAATTGCCTGTGTTTCCAGGTTTCCTTCCATTTCACATAAAAAGAAATTTTTATTTTAGGTAAAATTACCTATAATTTCGGCCAAAAGAAAATAAGTGTCTATTTTCACATAATCAGATATATCAGCATGTAACAAGTAAATATATTTTCTAATCAGAGAGCATAAAAATAAAATAAAATCAGCTTAAATTTCCCCTATTAATTAAAACTAAAAACATTCACTTTTTAATCAAATTCTCAAAAACAAGTTTTTATAAAAGGAAAGCTTACTCTCTAACGGTGCTGTCCAATTAGAACTTTCTGGGACGATGGAAACTGCATCCTATAAAATTCTAAAAATTTCATTTATTACACAAATTAACCAGGTGGCTGTGCTGTTTTTCTCAATCTCATTCTCAGGAGTAGGCTTTTGTTTGTCCAAAAAAAGCTACGGATTATTGAAGCTCATATTCCAATGGCGGCCAACTCATAGGCTGACCTATGACACAGCAGCCACTGGCACAAGTGGCCCCTGAGCACCTGACTTGGCGTCAGTATGAACGAGTAATGAAATTTTACACTGTGTTTACTACTCTGTGTGTAATCCTACCAGAAAAGTACTTTTACGGCTTTAGTGAGGCATAACTGACAAAATTATAATACATTTAAAGTGTACAACGGGATTTGCTATATGCACACATTGTAAGGGGATTCCCACCATTAAAGTAATTAGCACATCATTATACCACATCCTTACAAACCGTATTCACTTTAATTAAGTTTAAATGTAAATAGCCACGTGTAGGTGGTGGTTCCTGTGATGAGAAGTGCAGATAAAAAGGGAACACACTAAGAGGAAAGCAGCTGCCCTGGGCAGGAAAGGAGCAACTGTTGCTTGCCTTCTACCTCCCCTGCCCAGAAGTCAGAGCTCTAGCGGGAAGATTGAAAAGGACCTACAATCACATTCTAAGAGGAGCCTTTAAGGCTGTCAGCTTTCGATGCTTGAGAAACCTACCAATTCTCTCTGATCTGGGCCAGAAAGTACCTTTTGCCCATCTAAGAGCCTCATCTCTCAGGACTCCTCCCATCTCTCACGCTCACCTGCATAGGCCCCACCCTCTAGATACACTTAATTTCCTGCAGTTCCAAACTTACCACATCTAACCTGCCTCTTGGTTTGGCACGTGCCTGGAGTGCCCTTCCATTTTTCCATTTTGTTCTCTGCCTGGCCTAACTTTAGAGACTTTTAAAAGCATCACCTCCTCCACAAAGATTCCTGAATGCCTTCCGGAAAAGCGTTCTGTGAAGCAAGGAGTGACCAACTGTGCTACCATACAGCAAGTGAGGTAAGCACTAAGACCTGACAATCAGATTTAACAACACGAAAGCCAGAGCCGCGACCCTTGTCCGGAACAGTTTTGGTGGAGTTTGCGGGGAAAGCTGCGCTGGGACAGGCACTTCCTTAACCAGTCTGGTCTTCAGTTTCATCAGATGTAAACATGGGATTACTACTCCCTTGCAGTACTGGGATGGACAGTAAATGGGGAAAAACATTAGAGTGCCCATTCTAGTTCCTGACACATACCTGAAATCGATCAATACTGTTAATTTCTTATTTTCACTATGGTCTTTAACAATACTTCCTTCAAACAGCAGGGAGCAAAAGCACACAGAATCCCAACACTATGACCCATCTCTAAAATCTGATAAACTTATCTGACATTTACATATATTACGCTAATGAGAAGACTAGGGGTTCTTGTCAGGAGACTAAGATATGTCTATACAGAGGACTACATACTAATAGCACTAATAACAGCACCAAATTTCTCAAAAGAAATTTGAAAGAACTTGACTCCTGCTCAAGTCTTATAGTACCTACCCTGAGTGGAAAATTTAAAGGCCGACGATAAGGCTGAAAGCCAACAGGCCCTCCCTGCTGGAGTATGGCTTGGTGGGCTGCATGCAGGCCTTCCCCCACCACGGGAATAGCGTTGTTATTTCGAGCATGCTGATTATTGTTAACTTGTTGATTTGCACTGTTCTCGTTTTCTTCCTGGTCTCCCAATAAATAGGAATGAAGATCCCTGTGTAAAAATTACATTCTCACTTCAGATCAGAATAAAACAGCAGACATGAGACTTCCTTTCTTATTATTACGGAAGGTAGAAAATGTACAAGTAGAATCTGTACACGGCAATATTAAATACCTCATTCTGGTTTAAATGTTGGTACCTGCTTTAAAGTAAACCTTTCCAAATTTAATGTTAATGTCCACAACACGCCACAAATTCAGCTCAGCTACTGTGTCTGCTGTGGCATGGAGCTCAACTAAAACCTCCAGACCACATGTCAGTCATGGCCAACATGCAAGGGCGGAGCAGGCAGAGATGGGCACCTGCTCAACCCAACACAACCAAATGCAGATTTCACAGGAAGGTCTCTGCAGAATGCCACATATTTTCTGAAAGAAACATTTAAATTACAAAGATTCAACTTTAAAATAAGTATATAATATGGAAAGCTTGAAAAAAAATAAAGGCAACATGTTGACTAAATGCCCCAGAAACCACTTGCCAGGATACGACTTCCAAAATAATCAGGGTGGGGGCACCTGGGTGGCTCAGTCAGTTAAGCATCTGCCTTCAGCTCAGGTCATGATCCTGGGGCCCTGGGATTGAGCCTTGCTTTGGAGTCCCTGCTCAGTGGGGAGTTTGCTTCTCCCTCTCCTTCTGCCCCTCCCCCCAGCTCACGCTCTCACTCTCTTTCAAATAAATAAAATCTTAAAATAAAATAAAATAAAAAATCAGGATTTAAGTTGGTTTGCTTTTCATGCACTGAAAAAAATGTTTACTGATACCCTGTATAATGAAATCAAAGAACCTGGGCCAGCAGTAAACCTCTGTAAGAGGGTAAAAACATGCATACATTCTCCATAAAAAAACGAACAATAATTAGAAAAATAGGAAAACTTAAGAATTAATTAAAAGAAGTATTATATACAACTTGCAGTTACCACTAAATGGTCTCTTCTTAAAACTACTATTTCCTGAGTGGGGCTTGGAACATACTCTGTCAGAAAGGTTATCACCTGCCTACTTACAGCAAGTATCCAGCGGTAACGGTCCAAGCTCGCACAAGCCCCTTCAGCCACTGCCGCGTGTGTCCCTGTTCAAGGAGCGCTGGCAAGACCACCTGAAGCAGAAGTAGCTCAAGGGACAGTTCACTCACTGGAGCATCACTAGGACAATTACAAACAGCTGTAATTTACAGTGTGAATCTATTTTCCATCATAACTATAGCAATGTTAAACATCTGATGGGATGACAGTAAAACTCCTTGAAGAGTCTTATGAACTCACCCTCATTATCACCTCTCCCCCATTCTCCCTTGAAGCCAGCAAAGCTTCTCCTCCGACTCCTCCAAAACTGTTCCCCACAAGGATCACCAATGACCTTGGTGTTGTTAAATCTGATGATTAGTCTTGGTGCTCACCTCAATTGCTGTATAGTAGCATGTTACACAACTGGTCACTCTCTGCTCCTCAAAACACTTTCTCACTAGATGCCTTTCTAGATCTGTTAGTTGCCCTTCAGCTTCCTGGGCTGGAGACAATGGAGGGTCCCCAGCTCTGGTTCTATGCAAGCTCTCAGAGTCTATGCAGGCTCTCTGGATAAGTGCAAACTCATGTGGCTTAAAATACCATGTTTCTGTAAGTTTCTAGATACCACTCAGATATCTTCCCTAACTCCTAACTTTATATCCAAAGTGCCAACTCAATGTCTCCTACAGACATGAGACACCTTAAATTGATCATTATCCTTTTAATCCTGCTCCCCCACAGCCTTCCTCACCTCAGCAAATGGCAACTCCATCCTTCCAGGTGCTCAGGACAGAAACTTGGATCCTTGACTGTCTTTTTTTCACTCCATACTCAAACAGCCAGCGTTCTGTTGAGTGGACCCTAAGAACACCCTAAATCTCACTTCTCATGACCTCCACTCCTACTTCCTTCACCTCAGCTACCCTCATCTCTCACCAGGATCACTGCACTATCCTCCCACCTGGCTTCCTGCTCCTGCCCTGGCCACCCGGACCCGGTCTCTTCTCATCACAGCAGCCACAGCAGCCACTTGTTAACCTGTATCAGATCACTCTTCTGTTCCAACCTTTCCAAGAACTCCCCAAATCACTCAAGCTAAAGCCAAAGTGCTAACGCTGGCTTATGAGCCCCTTTAGGATCTGACTTTCCATGACCTTTCTGACCTCATAGCCAACTACCATGCTTTCTTCCTTCTACTCCGGGCAAACTGGACTTCCTGCTACTCCTCAAACAGACCTCGACGTCACTGTACTTGCCTGAGCACCTGCAAGGATACTCTACCTTCAGGAATACACATGGCTCACTCCCTCATCACCTTCTTTAGGGTTTTCCTCAACTGTCCCCTGTTCAGGTCCTCATCAGTCACTTCTTCTAAATTACAACCCCATTCTGACCACTCTCTCTATTCCCTTTGTCTGCTTCATTTTCCCCCACGGTATTTATGACCTCTGATATACTCTACTACGTTTTATCTGTTTTTATGGCTGTCTCTCCTTCACTGAAATGTAAGCTCCAAAAGAAAAGAATTTTCTTGATTCTGTTTTGTTCACTGTTATATACCTAGCCTACAGAAAAGTACCAGGCATATCATGGGCCCTGAATTGTTCTTAACAGAAGAATGGAGTAAAAACCACTATGTAGTCCAAAACCTTTGCTAAACTTCTAGGTGTAACTGACTACCAAAATGGATCTATCCTAACAATATTTAAAGCCAAACCCTGTGCTTCCTGGTTCCATGACCAGACCCAAATACATAAGGAGGGAGTGACGATTTACTTCAGTTAGGGAAAAACTCAAGAGAATAAAACCTTAATTTGGACTGTGAAGAAAGATAATAAAACCTTGCCAGGCAAACATGGGGAAGAAGGTTATTTCAAAGAGAAAGAGCAAAACAAGGAATAGCTAAGTATTTTAGGGAGACTTAATGGAGGGGAACATGGCTGGAGAGCAGAATTCGAGACACACCATGCTGGGATAGGACGCTGGAAAGTCAATGTGAGATTATGCTAAGCCTTGCATGTCTTTCTAAATGACCCAGATATTATCACATAGATTATGGAGAAAGATAAATGGAGAAGAGCAAGGGCTGAACTAAGGAAGTAAGTGGTAAATCAAGTTGGATTAGATAAGAGATCTTCAAAAATGAGACTTGGGGTGCCTGAGTGGCTCAGTTGGTTAAGTGTCTGACTTTTGATTTCAGCTCAGGTCATGATCTCTGGGTTCTGGGAGCAAGCCTGTGTGGGACCCTGTGCTCAGCAGGGAGTGTGCTTGAGGATTCTCTCTCCCCCTTCTCCCTCTGTCTCTTCCCCCACTAGCATGTTCTCTCTCTCTAAAATAAAATAAAATTAAAAAACGAGACTTAAAAGATTTTAAAAACTAATTAAAAATAAAATCTGAGGAAGAAGTTGGGGTGCCTGGATGGCTCAGTCGGTTAAGTACCTGACTTCGGCTCAGGTCATGATCCCGTCCTAGGATGAAGCCCCACATCAGGCTCCCTGCTTAGCGGGGAGTCTGCTTCTCCCTCTCCCTCTGCCACTCCCCCTGCTTGTGCTCTCTGTGTCAAATAAATAAAATCTTAAAAAAAAAAAAGAAGAAGAAGAAGAAGAAGAAGAAAGTAAAAAAGAAATCTGAGTAAGAAATCCAATTTCCCAGCAGATTTCTGTTTGGGTAACTGAAAGGATAATGCAAGTCTCTAAAAAAAGGAATACAGGAGGAGTGGTAGAAAATAGGTTTCTAGGTGACTTAAGCTTTTAAATCAAAAAGATTTTACATCCATAAGCCTTATATCTTCTTTTTAATCTATAATTAAATATACAACTATGGTGTATAGGATGTGCTTTTCATATAAAGATGCTTGTGGTTAACATGCTCTCATTAAGTATGACAAACATTTCAATGCTGAAAAAAGGCACACTTCATTTGCAGAAAAATAAGTAAGTTTTCCTTTGGAAAATGTAAATGCTTAACTAATGTTTATATAATCTGAAATAGCAAAATTCAACTATCAAATGATTTCCAGTATCTGTTAAGAAATGACTGTTTTAAATGTATGCACTCTGGATATCAACAGAGTTAAATTAGTAAAGCTTCCAAATTTTAAAAACTCACCTGTAGAGCATGACATTGTATGGAAGAAAATTAGGCAGCAAACTCTTAATTATACGTATAGGAAGCCAAAGCATCAGGAGGACGATGGAGCCAAAGACAATCTGCAGTAAGAAAAAAGGCATGAATGACAGCACTGTAAATCATTCGCATGAAAGACAAGCAAACTTCTGAACATACCCAACCATACAGAATCCAAGTCTACACCCACCCAAGGTCCAGATTGTTCTCACTCCACATACTACACTTGGGTCACTCTGTGGAAAGAATGCATTCCTACGGAGGCTGCTCCTCTCTCTCTCTAGGACACAAAGGCTCAAACAGGAGCTACAAAGGATAATCACTGCATGGTTTGTGAAGAGAGAGTCAGAAACTTACAATGAAGGACCAGAATTGTCTGCAACTTAACAAATCACCTGTAAGTATTTTAAGACATGACCCATATTAGTGGCTACAAATTTGCCTAAAGGCACAATACTGCTTTTTTCAAATTTTATTTTGGAAAAACTTAGTTTTAACTAGGTAATTTCTTCTTCCAGGCGGGGAAGAAGCTTCAACATACTTCTGTTAAGAGTTTAATTTAAAAGCTATTAATGGTGCTCGCTTCGGCAGCACATATACTAAAATTGGAACGATACAGAGAAGATTAGCATGGCCCCTGCGCAAGGATGACACGCAAATTCGTGAAGCGTTCCATATTTTTTATAGACCGGTGATGGGTAGTAAGGAGGGCTCGTATTGCATGGTGCACTGGGTGTTATACACAACTAATGAATCATCGAGCCTTACATCGGAAACCGGGGATGTACTGTATGGTGACTAACATAATATAATAAAAAATCATTAAAAAAAATAAATAAATAAAAGCTATTAATGAATCTCCACTGCTCCAATGCAAATTAAATGTAATTCAGAAACCCATAATTTGGCAATTATACTACTAAAGAACTAGAGGGCATTTTTGTCTTAGTAAACATTTTATTTACTTTATCAAAGTAACCAATAAAGCAACTACTTGACAACGAAGTTCTACAAGCTTTGATAAACGTAAATTATTCAATAAATCTACTCTACTAGTCCCTGACCCAAAAAAACCCCCCACAAAACAAAAGGGTAGCACACTTCACTTAAAAAACAATAAAAAGAAAAAAAAAAAAAACAATAAAAAGGTATGCTTACCACTGACAAAATAAATCTTCGGAGATGCCTATAAATGGGCAAATGGATCATTTCTTGTACTGGATTAAAATCTGGATCATTCAAATTCCTTAGAAACCATAAGACACCAGGTCGAAGCACCTGCAAATATACTTTAAATGCTTTAAATTCCAATATTTCAGACTCTGTATATGAACTAAAATATTAACATAAAAATTAGCTCTTAAAATCTTGACTTTTTAATAAAATGGTCCCCAGAAAATTCATATGGCTTTCCTATTAAAACAAGTTCCTAAATCAGAACCTATATGAAAACTATCTTGTGTTTGATATCCTTTGACGCTTTTAATCATTTAATGAAAAAAAATTATTAAGTACAATTTGTCAAGAAATCTAAGTCTCTAAGGTGAAAAGGAAGTATTTTTTTAAAACACTGTCACTACACTGCATCATCTGGTAAAAAAAGAATTATGTTGCAATTTATAAATGTTTTAAAAAGAAGATCTGATTCCAGTCTTACACTCCTGAGAGGAGTTATCGTGTTAATTAACCCTAAAGCTTCTTAGCATTTTCATTCTACTGTCTACATTTTTTTCCCCTTTCTCAATGGAAACCATCAACCCAAGAGACCGTGGGTGAGTCTGGCTATCAGTCCTGGGTGGTCCAAATTCACTGAGTTACCCCATATAAAGCCTCTCAACTGCCTAAACTGTATCTCTCCATCTTCCAAGTGAGGAGGTATACAACCTCTAAGGTTCCATCCAGCCTCCCAATACTAGGATTCTGTACCAACAAAAAACGACCACACGGAGATGAAAAACTTCAATGTAAAAACAGTTCATCATTTAACAGTGTATTTCAGAGATTATACATAATTACAGTTTTGAAAAGATTAAGTTAGTCTCAATCATTTCTTTCAAAGAGAGAATACAAGTTTTATCTGCAAATAGACTTTACTGAACTTACACTATATAATTCAGGAGAACATTCTGACCCCAGCCCCCTCCTTAACTCCTCAATATCTCAAAGAATAAAGTACACCAAGAATAGCATTAAGCCTTGGTGCTCTTGTATTCCATTCACACTGGATTAGTCGGCCTCCTCTGGCAGCCCTGTACATTTTCCCTCTGTACTTCTCCATCACCTCTCTCAACGGAGTAAGCTGACCTGTGTGATGGCTGTATTCTTCCCAGAATATACAATCAAAAAGAAAGGGGATCCTGTCTTTGTTTCTTACTATTATATCAGCACAGTGTCTGGCCCAGAGTGAACATGCAGTAATATTTGAGGAAAGAATGCACAGCAGCAAGTACACCTGGTCAAAATTACTCATTTTTATACTTCCCACTGCATCAGAAAGACTAAGCATGAGATATATACTAATCAAATACTGACCCTACTTTCACTCTCTTCAAATCAGTATATTCTAATTATATAGTATATTCAAATCAGACTATATTCTAAAAATAGGACGAGTACAGGTACCCATCAGGCAAGTGAACTGGAAACATAAAGGACCCTCAGTGTAATTCTATACTTAAGGTGCTTGATTATGTATTTTACATTCTGATCCTGCGAAACCATATCCCCTGTGGGTATTTCCAGCACTGTATTTCTTTGAATAGAGTCCAAGACAGACTCACATCACACAAAATTCCAAGAATCTCTATGAGAGGACGGTTGCAAGAACTACCAAGTAAAGCAAGTACTTTCAGTTTTTCCCTCAATCTACTCATCTTTCAGACTCATAACTAATTATAGACAGAAATATTAAAACCTGTCAATTTTTGAGACAAATGACTAAAAGAGTTTAAAGAAATAAAGCCAAACTCATCTATCAGCTGTTCCCTCTTAGACTACAATAACAGAGAAAATTAGTTAGGAAGTCGTGATGGCCTTTGAAGCACGACTTGGGGTTAAAACAGAAGTCCTTCCCATAAATTTACAGTGTTGGCATCTCCCTGCAGAACTTACCTCTCTCAGCAACAGGATGAAGGAGGCAAAGTAGAACACATACACCATTCCCACTAGCCAATGCAGAAACATGGTAGTACCTGGAGCTGACTGAAAGCTCAGTTCTCGATCTTTCAGAGTAGCATCAAACATTTCCTAAATCAAAACGGAACAGGTGAGAGAGATCTGTACCACCTACATTTGCCAAATTAACATCTCCATCTTCCAGGAAGTGAATAAATCACTCTGTGTGTGGGTTATGATGTTCTAGGACCATAGTTCTTCTAATGCCAGTTCATGGTGTCACAGAAATATAAATGATATAAAGGCTGGATACTATTTCAAAGATGTGTAACAACACTTTAAAAATTTAAATATAAAAAGCAAGACTGATGAACCAATTGGTGAATAAGAACTTTACTAATGCTACTACTGTGAAAGAACCATTTTTGGTTGACAATAACTTCTTTCAGGGGTGCCTGAGTGGCACAGTTGGTTGAGCATCTGACTTTAGGTTTTGGCTCAGATCTGATCTCAGGGTCCTGAGGTCAAGCTCTGCATCAGGCTCCATGTTGTGCTCTGTACTTGG
Source organism: Ursus maritimus (assembly GCF_017311325.1). NCBI lineage: Eukaryota > Metazoa > Chordata > Mammalia > Carnivora > Ursidae > Ursus > Ursus maritimus. Next base: position 55,375,035 of record NW_024423897.1, read on the forward strand.
TGCTGAGTCTGCTTGGGTTTCTCTCCCTCTCTCCTTCTGCTCCTCTCCCCCATGTGCACTCTCTCTCAAATAAATAAATCTTTAAAAAAAAAACCAAAATCCTTCTTTCCATGCTTACAGGTCTGCATTCATGACAAGTTTTTTGTTGTTGTTGTTTTTGTTTTTTAAAGAGAGAGAAAGAGAGATAGCATGTGTATAGGAGGGAAGGACAGAGGGAGAGAGAGAATCTTAAACAGTGTCTTCACGGAGTGAGAAGCCCCACACGTGGCTCCATCTCAAGACCCTGAGATCACGACCTGAGCCAAAACAAAGAGTCAGATGCTTAACCAACTGCACCACCCAGGCGCCCCTCCTGACAGGTTTTAACAGTAAGGTACAGGTGAAAATGTTATCTCAGAACCAAAGGCAACTTTTCTATATACAAAATATTTTTGAAAAGTCAAAACCTGATTATCACTGATAGCAACTGAAAATTATAATCAGGACTGAGCATCTTAGTTAAAAGAAATTAAAGTTAGAGTTGAATTTATTATTACGAAGAGAGTATTCTTATCAGATTGCTCTCCTTAGGTGTATAATGTCTTGGCATTACTGTAAAATTTAAAAGAGTAAAATGAGTAAGAGAATTCTTCACTGGTTATTAGAAAGGTTCAAAATACTCTGACATCAAAAATTTGCAAAAAGCCTCAAAAAAAGTCAGGTATTCAAAAAAAATTAGGAACATTAAGACTTCACAATGATCTATTCTCAGGAAAAAAAAAAAAAAGCAAATTATTATCATACAGAGTTCCCTTTAAAAGGAATCCATTCTAAAGACCTCCCTTTTTGACACCTTTACATTATTAGATTATATAAAGAGTAATAAACTCACCAGGGAACAGATATCCAGCCACCAGCCACAAATGAGAGGGAACACTCCAATCTCTACCACCACTAACAAAGAGACCTTAAGTAAAAACAAAAACCATCAAATACCATTCAAATGGGGAGAAATCATTTCCAGTTTTAACTTCTAACAGGAATTACCTTAACAACGATATAGCAGACTCCCAGCAAACGACGAGACCTATGAAATTTAACAAGAGTTGCCAAGCCCTATAGCATCTAGTCAAGGAAAAATCGAGCATTTAAAGGTACAAAGAGGGGCGCCTGGGTGGCTCAGTCGTTAAGCATCTGCCTTCGGCTCAGGTCATGATCCCAGTGTTCTGGGATCGAGCCCCGCATCGGGCTCCCTGCTCTGCGGGGAAGCCTGCTTCTCCCTCTCCCACTCCCCCTGCTTGTGTTCCCTCTCTCGCTGCCTCTCTGTCAAATAAATAAATAAAAATAAAAAAAAATAAAGGTACAAAGAAACAGGTACGTATTTAGGCAACACGTATTATTTGATAGAATTAATTTATTTCATATTTTGTCTGCCCACATCCTCACTACAAATAGCTACAAATTTTACTGAGAGGACATAAGAAGAGAAACAAAGTTTTGTCCTTAACAGGAACAACTCTTTGGTATGAACAATAATAGCACCAAACATCTATGTTAGTTCATTAAAGGATACGTGACAAATTATCAGTGTTATTGCTAAAAGTATATACCCAACTATGGTTGTGATTAGACCTTCAAAATGAGATGCTTGGACCTGGAAATAAAAATAAATAGAATTTAATTTAATTAAACCTCCCAGTTTAACAATGTATTAAACAATCCGAGCATACTCAAAGTGAACTGTCTCAGCAACTTACAACTAAAAAACTACAAAATTCCCTTGAATGACATCTCTGAAACCAGATTCTCCCACTGTTAGCAGATCTACTCAAGCAGACAAAATAAAAGTAGAGTGATTTACATTTTACAAGAACAAAAGTTGCACTACACTAGTCTGCACTCTATTACACCCTGAGGGGGACTGCGGGCTGAGCAATGAAAGCAGCAGCACACCGTCCAAGCAGCCCACCTGCCAGGTATGTCTTAGCCACCTCACCCCTACCCCCAGGAATGACTGTTGAAGTTTCCCTTGCTCTGCAAATCCGTTCCATTCTCAGCTTACAGAAACTAAAATTTGGACAGTAACAAATCTTTTTAGGTTCCTGAATTTCAGACAGCAAGTGCTGATAGTTTGGAAATTCCAATTTATCAAAGCATGTATCTGAACTTTTCAAGTTCTTGTGTTCAACCAGTGAGAACTAAGAGCTGCATAAAATACTGGAACACATCTGTTTCCTCTTTCAGAACAAATCAGAATGTGATCTTCCAGGATTCACATACACAAACTGAACAGAACATTCTGGAAATGTCAGCTCTTCCTTAAAAGACTAGTTCTTTCTGGGGCCCCTACAAAACAGTTGCAGTTGACCATTCAAATATTTATCTACCAAAATACAAGAACAAAATGTCAAAATTAAAACAAATTCTTTAGAAAACACTGTAGCCCATCATTCCAAGACAGACCAACCCTTTTTTTTAGTTGACTGATATACTACTGCTTTTCTAAATTCACCATGGGAAAGCTGAGGAAAAAGGAGAGAAGGGAGCAAGTTAATGGAATGGGTCAAAAATCAGCGTATTAGAAAACTTTCCAGTAGCATGCCTTTGACCTGCCCAACAGGAAGGAAGAGAGTGCACCATGGGATTCAGAACACATTTTCCTTAGCTAGCAACATGACCTACCATATCTTGAGCAACTGTTAGTTTGGAAAAAAAGAAGATCATCGTGTTGGACAACTTCCTTTGCGTAAGGCAACACTATCATTTACTCAACAAATATCAAGTTTGGGAGCAAGTAATAAAAGTAAGTTTGTAAAAGTATTATACTCACGTGTTCTTCAAATCCCAAACCAACAAGGGAGAAATGACCAATGTGGTAAGGGCAAAATGCTAAAAGGGGGAGAAAAATTAAATGAAAACTTCAAAATTAAAACAATGAACACTCCTAGTACCAACGCACAGTAAAAGAAACCAGGGCTTTTTAGAGAAATGGAAGATTCCAGAACTGAGGCCAAAAATGTACTGCCTAGGACATTCTCTATAACCAGAGAACAACAAAGATATCAAGGTCTAATAAGTTTATGACAACAGGACACAGGAACCATCATGAAGAGGGTCTTACTGGCCGAGGAAAGGATATATGAGCATCAAAGAATGACCAAAACTGACGGAAACATACCGAATGCTTTACAAATCCATGAGTTCATAATACTCAAAAAAGGGAAAGCCAAAAACAGAAAACACAAAAGGAAAAAAGGCAACATAAGAAAAAATACTTTCCTCACCCCTGGAAATAGCACATCAATTGTTTACCCTGAAAACTGATAACTGGAGTAAAAGAATTGCATACCTGTCTCGCTTCTTCTGAACAAACAGGTTCAGATTAACTAAGATGTTACTTAGATGCTCCAGTTTAAAGGAAATATGGACACAAAGGAGCGAGGTGGTACAGGAAGCAATCAGACAAATATAGAATGCAAGATACTTATAGGACAGCTGACTTGGTCTCTTCAGCAAATCAATGGCAAAATGTAGGAGTAGATGAGGGGTGTAAAGAGAAGAGTATTCTAGATCAAAAGGAACTTAAACTTAACAACCAAAAGTAATGTGTAGACCTTATTTGGATCCTCATTCAAACAAACCAACCAAAAAATGACACTTAAGGAGACAACCCAGGAATTTTTAATATGATGGATTGTTCAGAAACACTAAATTCTGCTAATTTAGTACAATGTGATAATAATACTATGGTTAAGTGAAAAATATCCTTAACATTTTCATAGTAAAAAATTTTATGGTCTCTTTTCTTCAAGTCTTTCTTTTCATGTTAATAAAATTTTACTTTTTTTCTGAATAAAATTTAATTATGTTTTTCTTATGGCAAAAATAACCGAACAGCATAGATTATTAGGGAAGCAGGGAGGGGGACTCAATCATTAAGACAAAAGTCAGAGTGACTCTATAGGGATCTGGCCACCAAACCTTTTTAATCAAGTATTCCATGGGTAGAAATTTTTTTGAACAAGTATTCCCAACATATTGAAATTTATAAATCATACACACATTTTACTATTACGTGTATTATAAAGCACAAGAAACTCTTAATGAGTAAGAAAAAACTATATGCAGAATTCTTCCTATTTTGTTGTCTCACCCAACTCTGAAGATGACTCAAATAGGCCCCTGGGAAAGGTAAATTTTCAAGTTCCAACTCTATTTACATAGGGAAATACTAACCTGAAGCACCAACTGTTAACAATCAATTTCTATCCCATTACACAGCAGCTATTAGATAAATACCCTGAAATTAAGGTAACTTTCTCAGTATCATACCCTTCTGCCAGGAGATAGCTGCATTGTAAATTTATAATTCTGCAAAGTACATGACCACAAGACTCCAAAAATGCAGGTGGAAAATCCCAACAGAGCAACCCAAGTAGGAAAGAAACAGGAGTGTGCTTAATCCCAATGACCATTCACCCTTAAGGGAAAGTATACTTCTAAAAAGAGGAAAACAACTTGGTTCATTTCAAAAGATCCTAAGTATAATATACATAGATTTATTAAGACAATTTCTTTATAGTATAAGCTTAGGAGGTTGGGTTAGAAAAAAAATTTACTTAGATGTGATCTGCTTTACATAAATGAGTGTTAGTTACCTTTTCTATAATTCATGTTTTTGTTTTTTTTTTAACTTTTAAGTTCATTTTTTTTTTGGTAATCTCTACACTCAACGTGTGGCTCGAACTCATGACCCCAAGATCAAGAGTCACATGCTCCTGAGCTGAAGGCAGATGCTCAACCGACTGAGCCACCCAGGTGCCCCTAAAATCAACTTCTATAAAAAGAGATGGAAATGCCCAAAAGAAGCAGAGGTGGTAGGTAACTGTAGTCAGTGTTGCTTGGGAAAGAAAAGTATCTGTATACCTGGGGCCTTCTTATACAGGACGACTATCTACAACCGTTTCACATATTCAAGTGTTTAAAAAATGAAAACAAAACCTATAACAAGGCTCCTAGAAAACTGAACTCCTATGATAATACCGTAAATAACAGCATAAACACCACTTACCAAAAACAAGAATGAACAATGTGTTTAAAGACACCACCCAGAAGACATGCTCCTAAAGGAAAAGAGCATTAATAAAACATATTCAATTCTTCCATGGACTGCACTACTCCACTTAGACTGAAATTTTCACTCCATAATGTTGAGATTTCATTACGTGCAACTTCTCATTTTTCATTAGATAGCTCATAAAACTAAACCTAATAAAACTCAAGTTCATAATGTTACATGCAGGAAAAAAAAATCAATCCATAAACATTTCCTCTTTAGAAATTAGTAAGCACTACAAACTACACAGATTCTCATAAATAATAGCCAGATTTCACTTAAATCAAATGACGCTGAAAAATTCCAAATGGAGGAAAATTTGAAAATCACATTAATTCTGAACTTCTCATCAATGTAAACCACACAGTGCTTCTTTCCAGTGTCCATTTTGTTCTCATGGCTTCTGCAAGGTCAATTCTCTTCCCTGGTCCCTTTTCTGACTATGGCACCCTGGTTTTCTTAGAAGTCTTAGAACACTCATTCTCACTCGGCCATTCATCCACTCCCCCACCCCCAGTTACGTATTATCGCCTCCAAGATGACTGCTACCTTATGTTACTGTTTCAGTCAATAGGGGTTCTTTGACTAGTAGCTAAAGTCATCTTGATACCCAAAGCCATTTAAAAATCCCAAGCGATTTTATATTACAGAACCTGAAAAGAGCATCACTTCTCCTAAAGAACAGGTTCTTTAAAGAATCATTCCTCCCCTCTGGTTTACACTCTTTACTAATAAAGTAAAAATAGGTGAGGTTTGGCAAACAGTGGAAACTTAACACGAAACCGGGTCTCACTGTGAGCACTACAAAGCATTAATTAATACACTGCAAGTTTTAAAAGAAGACCAAACTCTTCTTAACTACCATTAAATCTGCATTTCATTTTCTTCTCTAAAAATCAAATACTCAATAATGACCTTTGTAAATACTATCACCTTTGTTCTTTGCCAATATTTTCAACACAGAGAACAGACTTTCTTCAACATATTAAGCAATCAAAAATCAAAGGGCACGTTGACCTTTCGTATAAAAAGCCAAACATACTGTAAATTTGAAATTGCTGAATCATTAAAATAATTAAGTCACAACTCTATTATTAAAAAATATGAGCTTTACTTACTAGAAAAACTAGCGATCCATCAAGTCCTAGCATCTGAAATAATAATATGCATATGTTCAAGATGCAACAGGATTTTTTATTCTATTTAGAAAAAAGGCTGACTTTCAATTATATTTAAACATAATCCTTACCCACCACTTTCCAATACAGCTTACCATTTTCAGAGAGTAAAAAACTTGTTTATCAGAATTTTATATTTGGGCTCCATTTATTCCAAATCATATGATTATAAAGTCAAAACAGTTCCATCACAGGTTTAATTCTTACATTAGATAAGGAGCCAGCCAAGATTTAGTACAACTGCAGTATCAGAACAATACTTCAATTCAAATTGTTACTTCATTTTAGAGAAGTCCACAATTTGTATAAAAGGCCAGAAAACAGAAAAATAATCAACAATAGATTATAATATTTTTACTATTTTCACCACAAACAATGCATCACTTTTCCCTAGAAATTAAAGTTCTACGGCAGCTTCCACTGAATGTAGCTACAAAATTGGAGTATGCACCTACATATGCCCAACCTGAACACACAGCCTAGGGTTAAAACAGGAGAATGCACAACAGAAAGAATCTTACTCTTTCCCACGTAAGCTCTTCTGCAGCTCGGTCCCACTCTAAAGCATTCCAGTTCATGTCATCTGGAAATATAATTGTAGTTGAAAGATTACTGATGGAACCTGAACCATAAATAATAAAACATATGCTTTTAATTTGGTGTTTTGCAAGCTGTTGATGAGAAGCTAAACTACATTATTTGCTTGTTAAGTAATAAGAACACATATACATAAATGTAACACACATAAGGTGATTCTAGATTGTGGTTAAGTGCTTGAAAGGAAATAATAGGATTATGTGAAAGAGAGGAACTTTACCGCTCTGAATCAAGAATGAATCTGGCAAATTTGAGAAAAACGAGGAAGCCAGGGGACAAGAATTCTCCGGGGGTGCAGGGGGGAGTGGTAGAAGATACAGCATGAAAGGCAGACAGGGATCAGATCATACAAGGCGGGGGAGATGACCTGGATTTTGTTTTGCTCTTTAGTATAATAGAAAAACCACTACCAGATTTTAAAGGCAGGAGAACACTACAAATACCATGTGGAGCACGACTGGAAAAAAGAAGCTACACACTCAGAAGCTATTGCGTTAGATATGAAGAGAAGAGAAGGATGGTCACACCAGGGTGTCAGCAGGCTGCCTCCTCAGAGCCTCTGAACATAGACTCACTGCTCCCTACAAAGGGCCCTTGCTCCCATCACACAATTTCCTTCTTCTCACCCTTTAGGTCTCACCTCAAATATCACTTACTCTGAGCTACCTGGAGAATCTTATTTAAAACAGACTTTCCCAACAGCATCCTCAGAGCAACCCGCACATTTGTCACAATGTATAATGAGGTATTTGTGCACTTGGGTACTCGTGGTTCTTCACTAGACCAGGAACTCCATGAAGGCAGGGACCTGTCTAAGTGCCCAGCACCCAGGAGACACTCAGACACCAGCAATGTCCAGCGGACCTGGAGAAAGTGCGGTGCTGACAGCAAAACTCTGGGGCGGGAGGAGAGAAGTAGAGGTGGTGAGCTACTGCCAGCTGACTGGCGGGCACGGTCTTGGATCTTCTTTAGCATTCTGGAGTTAGACTGCTAGAAAATGAGAAAATGGTTTCCTTAATGGCATCTGACCTGTAGGTTACACTTCAAGAATTCTTCTTTGATATTAAAAGTTGTGCTGACTCAAGAGAAACGGAAGGGAATAAAGTGATCTGTATCAAATTCTTTTTTAAAAAAACCAGAGTCTAGTACAACTTACAAATAACTTCTTTCTATCCATCCTATAAAGGTCCCGTGTAGAGTAGGATTTTAAAACACAAGCACCTGCCTCCAGCTCAGGTCATGATCCCAGGGTCCTGAGATCGAGCCCCGCCTCCAGCTCCCTGCTCAGTGAGGAGTCTGTTTCTCCCTCTCCCTCTGCCTGCTCCCCCTGCTCTCTCACTCTTGCTTCCTCTCAAATAAATAAATATCTTAAGAAAAAAAATAAATAATAAAACACAGAATGTGCCCTGCTTCACAAAAAAAATATTTACACATATGTATATTCATAAATACAAATCTCTCAAAACGAAGTAAAAACAGGTTAGAAATAGAACTCCGAACCCATAACATTTTGAAAACTCCAGTCCTTCTACTCAAGGAAAGTTGGAAATGGACTAATGGTCACGAAGGAAGGGCAGGGATGGGCCAGCAGCCATTACCCTGGGCCCCGTTGTTGGCATCGGCTGCATCCTCCCCACCCGCATCCTCCTCCTCCTCGTTGTCCTCCTCCTCCTCTTCTGCCTGATCATCCTGGGCGTCGGGGTTTTCTCCCACCACCGCGTTCTCGGCTGGTGGGTTAGCAGGCTGGTCGGGGGCAACATTTTCAGCACCATTTCCTCCTGCTGGAGCCTAAAACGACAGAAGAGCCCAGAAATGTAGCTAACTTGTCTCAGTTCTGCTCTATTTCCAAATCATACTCTTCCTGTTAAAAAAGAACAAAACTAGCAAACAAACATGAACTACTAAAAAATAAAAAAAAAAACTCTCAAGGTCATTTTTTCTACAAGTATCTAATTTTGGACCTACTCAGCATATAATAAGTACATAAATTCACTTCACAGTGTATATATTCATTCAGTATAATTCAGGGATTTCACAAAGTATTACAGAAAATAGGCGTATCTGGCTAACTTTAACTGTTCAGGCACATCCCAAACCAGTTACTGGTGGCATTACAGAAGTTTCCATTCGTGCCAGTAGAGAAAGAATCAAGAATTCAGGAAGTTAAAGCCATTACCTTTTTGGATACATAAAAATAATACATTAAAACATCACAAAGTGCAAAAAATGAGAAATTCAACAGCAGGCTGTCTGTCTTAACAACAGGGCAGAAAAAGTCCTTCTGGAGTTCAGTTTCAAGAAATAGAGCTCCCTGAGCCAAAAAAGAGGTGCAGACATGAGTTCTGCTTTATTCTTATTACAATTAGTCAAGGACAAACTCGAAGAAAACCAAGGTTCAGATTTCCCATGACTGCAGTTGGATCTTGTAACAAAGAGAACTTTGGTTACTTTTCACATGTAGGCTGAGCAAGAAGGGAGCAGCAAGATTCAGCCAGTGATTCTGACCCCGGGCTGACATCTCTGCACCTGAGTTCTGAGCTCCTAGGCAAGACAACCTGGAATTACTTCTTCACCAGCATCTCCACAATCTGCTCCTCTATGTGAACACTGGGTCTCAGCTACTGTCCAGCAAGCTCCGATAGAGGCCTGAGGACATCCCTGGCCTAGCTGCAACCTCTGCCTGGAGGCTGCAGGGTTGGGAGGGTTCTTTCATGGAATGATCTCAAGGTCTTCAACACAGTCTTCATCAAGGCTATCTGGTGGAAGCCCAGGAGGCTCTCATGAAACCTGGACCTGGGGAGCTGTTCTTAGGATAACCTCTGGCTCCTAAGCCATCATCTCATTTAGTGGTGACCTTCTTTGATCATTCTGGACTTCTCTATTTCTTTGTGTCTTTGGTACCATTCAGTCTTCATTCTTTAACTCTGGGGAAACAGAACTCAGACTCCAGCGCAGGTGCCACATTAGAGGGCAGGGTCATGGGGGTGGGGGCAGCTCATTATGAGACTCGAACCCCATGATCAACTCTGGGAAAGGGCCATAATCCCTCTTTATAAGGCATCTCCTGCCTTTACTCACTGCCTCAGGGACGAATATGTATTTACTTATATACCTATTTGTTTATACCCCCACAGATGTGTAACTTAGTTCTCAGTTATCAGTTAAACACTTGAAGAAACGGTTTCTAATTCCTGCTCAGGGGGCGCCTGGGTGGCTCAGTCGTTAAGCGTCTGCCTTCAGCTCAGGGCATGATCCCAGGGTCCTAGGATCGAGCCCCACGTTGGGCTCCCAGCTCTGCTGGGAGCCTGCTTCTTCCTCTCCCACTCCCCCTGCTTGTGTTCCCTCTCTCACTGGCTGTCTCTCTCTCTCTGTCAAGTAAATAAATAAAATCTTTAAAAAAAAAAAAAAAAAGGAAAAAGAAAAAATTCCTGCTCAGTAGGTAAACCTGTCCATATGGACTTTGTCAGTTCCCATATGCATCCTCCTCTGGCTCTTACTGAGTTCTGGTACCTACCAAATGCAAAGACATATTATAGTTAAGGAAAACACCGAACTCCAGTGGAGTCAATGAACATTCTAAAAAAGCAACTGCATTAAGTATTTCAAAATATGAGATACAATAATAAAAGTATTAACACTAAGTAAGAAGTGTCTTTTCTTTCTAGTCTCATTTCTTGTACGTGTGATTTGCTAAGAAGTTACGCTCTTAACTCTGTAGAGAAAAAGGTAGGGCAGAATTTGAAATCAAACTACACACTGATACTTAAATGAAAAATTAAGTTAATTATCATTTTCAGTATCTTAGAGTCAATTTTTCCTAATAAAATTTTATGAAGTGTAAATAGTTTTTGTACATAAATAGCTAATATTTTGACATTTTCAGCCCCATAATTTCTCGGCGAGCAAGACACTAAAGGTCATTTATCTTATCCTCTTTCTCTTAACACATCTAGCAAACGCTCCTGCATCTAACGTAAACATGCATCTCTCATATACAGAAAGGGAAACTGCACCAGATTGTGTAACAGTGTTCTAATGATTCTACTTTTAGTAAGGTTGCTACTGGGAGCAGCAAACACAGGCATTTTACATAAGAAGAAACTGATGAGGGGCGCCTGGGTGGCACAGCGGTTAAGCGTCTGCCTTCAGCTCAGGGCGTGATCCCAGCGTTGTGGGATCGAGCCCCACATCAGGCTCCTCCGCTATGAGCCTGCTTCTTCCTCTCCCACTCCCCCTGCTTGTGTTCCCTCTCTCTCTGGCTGTCTCTATCTCTGTCAAATAAATAAATAAAATCTTAAAAAAAAAAAAAAAAAAAGAAGAAGAAACTGATGAACTAAGAAAGTGGGGAGCCTCCTCAGTGTCCTGCAGCATGCCAACATCATCGCCAGGGAGTCTATATAACTTCCAAGCCAGCATTAAGCAGTAAATCCAGGCAAAGGAAATGAAAGAACACTTCAGTACACCCCCTAACACCACTCCCAATCTCACTAAAAAATTAAGAAGCAAAGTAAAAGTGACTTCTTCTGATTTCTTTTTGCATTTCCTTTAATCTTCTCCCAAACCTTTTCATTGTCCTGTTTTGCAATGAGGGGCAGAGGACTCAAGGGTTTTAGATCTTAGAAAATGACAATAATTCCCGGGCAAAGGGAGTTACCTCATTCTGGTGGTGCCCAGCTGCATTGAAGGGTGGGGCAGCATGCTCCAACCAAATCGGCGCTCCCCCGTGGACTATCTGCTCTCGCAACCACACGAGGCTGATGAATGCACACAGTGTGCATGTTACCACAAAACAACCCTGCAAACAATCCGCCAATAAATTGTCCCTATTAAAAAAAAATTATATAGAATTACTCCAAAGAATGCTTAAAATTAAGAAACCAAAGGTAACAACATTTCATCTTGAACTAATATGTCAGAGAGAAGAGCCAGAAAATGAGTCATAATTTTCTGGGTAAAAATCAGTTTCTCAGAATTATTTCTGAGAATGGTGAAATTCTATCTATCTTAAAACTGGCCAAATATATTTATTTATATACTTGTATTATATATATTTATAATAAGTGAAAAATAACACCAGAGCTACACAGAAATTAGCTACGTAGCCATTCTTTGAACATGGTTTAGAAACAGGCAGGCAAAAAGCAAAACCAAAGCACCCAAACACTGACAAGGGCCAAGTATGTATGTAATTTACAAAAGGTGAAGGACTGTCCAACCCACACTAAGAATTTCCGTATCCTTATTTTACACACAAGTTGAGTAAACTTGATTAGCTGATACCCACACAAATGAAGATAATCAGCAAATCAGGAAAGAACCTCCAGAGAAGCCTAATGATAATGTAAAGAAAGCAAGCTGAGAGATACTATGCAATGTGCAAGACAAAGAAGTTTGTAATACACTTTAGATATCACTTAGAAAGCAGATTAAATTTTGATGCTAACTACAAATATGATATAAGTATGTTATTAGTTCCTCAACAAATTCAGATAGACAAATTACGTTATGATATACGTAGTAACTCCCCATCTTTGTTCTTTTCCTCTCAAGGGGCTTGTCCTTCCCTAGTCTATGCCTGATTTCAGAATAATTCAAGGATATACTAAGGATAATTCAAGGATAACTAAGAATCTTGGTGGCCTTAGGAAAATCCTTTATCATAACAGAATGACTTTTTCTTCCATGGAAAATCTGAAGAAGGGTCCGTCTGAGAGACCTCAGCCTACTGGCTCCAAATTTAATGAATTGATGTGGCCCACAGATATGACGTGGAATATATCCTAATCAAAAGAGGTATCCTAACCACTCCCATGCTAAGAACCCTCCAGATTATTAAAACTTTGATAACTTCAGACTAAAATACCCACTTCTCTACTCCGCACTTGTCATCAGCAATAATAACAATTGTTTGATGTCAATTTTAAATAGTGACAAACCCCCTGTAGAGTTCTTTTCCCTCATACCTAGAATCTGGGCTAGTTCTGTGACTTGACTGGACCAAGGTGAGGCTGCCTGAATTTAGAGCCTAGAAGAGAGCTGGTGAATTTTAACTCTCACCTTTTATAATGCTGCTGTGCGACCACCATGTACAGAAGCCCTGCTGGCTTTCTGCAAGATGAGGGGGCACAGGAAGAGAACCAAAGCACACAGCTGGAGCCATCTGAGGCCATTCAACTCCAGTGAAACACTGCAGTAACTGAGTAACTGAGGCAAGCCCAACAGATGAACTGATCAGCTGAGCTCAGCCCAAATTGCTGATCCCTGGAATTATGAGCCAATAAAATTACTACTGTTTCAAGCCAGTAAGTTTTAGGGACAGTATGTTTTGAAGAAATAATTAACTGATATGTTGCAGCTGGAGATGATCTGAAGCACTGAGCTACAGAATATGTAAGCAGCTGCTATGATATTAAGAAATTTAAAGTAAAATTTCAGAAATAAAATTAATACTACAGAGAAAATGAAACACGGCTCATTAAAAAAAAAAAGTAGTTTAGTTAAAAGCACTTTCAGGAAAACTGGCTCATTTCTTCAAACTGTAAGAGGCAGCATGGAATTACAAAACCAAACCATGTTTACAATTTCTTTTGACTATCCCCAGCCATGCCTTTGGTGTTCCTCCTGTGTCCATCAGTCTCATGAAGGCAATTCTGGTGGCCCACTAACCAATCAGGTTAGGAAGAAAAGGGGAGCCTGCCAACGTAAGACAAGCAGTAGCTCTGAGTTTCAGTGATAATTCTGCTATATGTTAACCTAGTACTCCAAATTCACATATAGTTTTTACATATATATGGAATTTAATCTTTGAACAGCCCACCCAAAGCCCTGAGGCATGATCTTCCTCACTTCCTCACAGAGGAGGAAACCGGTTCAGATAGGTCCAATGATTTGCCCAAAGTCACCGAAAAACCTGCAGACACAGAAACCATATTCCAATGCTAGGGCTAATTCTGTTACAACCAACTACCTCATTGTATCACTTAAGTGATCACACCTGCCGAAAACCAGATGGTCAATGGTTTAACCGACAAGAAATAAAGGTAGTAGGTAAGTAGGATACTATACCTTGTTTGTCTGGTATTTCCCTGACATGGCTTCCATAAACACTGTTTTTCATATAGCCAAAGCCTACCAATTTAGGCTTTGGTAAATGTTAACATATTTAGCCATTTAAAACAGAAACTATTAGAGAAACAATGTATCTCTGCTTCATTAAACTGCAGAGATAGGAACTCAAGTCACCTTTTCTAAGCAGCTGAGATACTGACTGGCCACTACCATGCACACTCACTAACTACAACGGTTTGCAGAATTTTAGCCCGAACTACATGGAACAAGAATACCCTATGTGAAATCGTTCTTTTATTAGCTTATACACATTAAAACAAAACTTCCAGCACTCTTAGCAGTCACCCCTGGCTTTTATCGGACTTCCCTCACTACTTCCGATATCCATCTTTGCGGTGTACACAACTCCTAAATGCAAGCCAGAGATGAACGATGCCATATACACAAAGACATAACGAATGGCAGCTGAACCATTCAAGACAAACTTCTTACATTTCTTTTTTTTTTTTTTTTTTTAAGATTTTATTTATTTATTTGACAGAGAGAGACAGCCAGCGAGAGAGGGAACACAAGCAAGGGGAGTGGGAGAGGAAGAAGCAGGCTCCCAGCGGAAGAGCCCGACATGGGGCTCGATCCCAGAACGCCGGGATCACGCCCTGAGCCGGAGGCAGACGCCTAACGACCGCGCCACCCAGGTGCCCCAAACTTCTTACATTGCTATACTGAGACCATGTTCTGGATGACTGAGATAAAAACCTGATGTCCAGAAATGGGAACGCTGTCCTGTTTGTTTCTACCGCATCACTTCACAAAAAGCCTGTATTTTATACAAAGGGGTATCTGCTTATGCTAGTTCCAAACTTTCAAATGTGTTAAGTTACTGCTTCTCTTTTTTGTTATGGCCACAGCTAAGAGCACCCTATTTCAAGGCCTCTGTCTACTTCTAAACATTACTTTATCAAAGTTGTTCTTTAATAATGAAAACAAAAAACAATTCTAATGTAAATAAGTACAAGCTGAAAACCTTTAATCTATTACTCCCTACACTGCCAAAGACACAGAAATGAAATAACCTGACTGTTCTATCCCAAAAAGGTATTATCAGCAAGTAGAAAAACCAAGTCACAAACACATCTAATGTTTCTAAATATTTAGAAACATGATTAAAAATAATGATGCAGGGACGCCTGGGTGGCACAGCGGTTGAGCGTCTGCCTTTGGCTCAGGGTGTGATCCCGGCGTTATGGAATCGAGCCCCACATCAGGCTCTTCCGCTATGAGCCTGCTTCTTCCTCTCCCACTCCCCCTGCTTGTGTTCCCTCTCTCGCTGGCTGTCTCTATCTCTGTCGAATAAATAAATAAAATCTTAAAAAAAAAAAAAATGATGCAGATGCAAGAGCCTTAAAAGAGCTTCTCCTTAATTTCTTTTCTATCAGAATAGATAGATGCTCTCTTCTACTGCCTAGTGGCTTATTTTTATGGTAATATACTCTGATTACTTCTGTTCCATAGGACAGTTTCATATTGTTCTTTGTCTTCACTGACCTAGGAATCAGAAACCTAAGGTCAGCTGGGTACAAAAGATTTAGTAAATATAGGTGCAATCATTGGCAGGCTTAATATTCTAATGATCTTGATACAATTCATCATTTACAGCATTTCTAATTCTGACATCAGTAATAAAAACACATGTCTTTACCAAGAAAACACAATTACAATGCTTAATGTCAAATTAAGATACAGTAAAATAATGACAGTGAACAAGTTTTTAGAGTCCATATTCTAATAATCACAAGAAATATTTAAAAACTGAATTTATATTCAAATGACTATCTTGTTAAAAAATACGTGTTTAAATGAATTCTCAGCATATGATAGCACATATCTCACACTGCATAGCAGCCTATTTAACAGATCGTCCCACCCTAACGAAACAGTCCTTTAAAAAACAGTATGTTTTAAAATAAACATGTACATATGTCAGCTACTTTTACTGTAGCTATAACTGTCAGACTAAGAGATATAGATTACTCTTTGTCCTTGGAACAAAAGGACTTTTCAAATTATAACAAAAGTAAAAGCGTGCAGGAAAACTGTGCACTAGCTACGCTGTGCAGCAGCGTTTCAAGCTTTACGAGTACTCACGTGGACAGCATGTCCAGTGGCAGTGTCAGTAGTGAGCTCACGGAGCCAGTAAACAAGCACTTGTAGATACGGCCTACCAAAAAGGGCAAGATGGCATATGGTTACAACACACATCATGAACTCAGACAGGCACTCAATTAAACGGAGGTAAAGTGGGGGTGCCTGAGTGGCTCAGTCGTTAAGCGTCTGCCTTCGGCTCAGGGCGTGATCCCAGGGTCCTGGGATGGAGCCCCGCATTGAGCCCCGCATCCGGCTCCCTGCTCCGCTGGGAGCCTGCTTCTTCCTCTCCCGCTCCCCCTGCTTGTGTTCCCTCTCTGGCTGGCTGTCTCCCTCTCTCTGTCAAATAAATAAAATCTTAAAAAAAAAAAAAAAAAAAAAGGAGGTAAAGTGTGAGCCCCTGAAATATTTTGTTTTTGCAAGGCTGTCCTGAACTACTACATTAAAAAAACTCTAGGGCACCTGGGTGGCTCATTCAGTTAAGCAACCAACTCTTGGTTTCAGGTCATGATCTCATGGGTCGTGGGACTGAGCCCCATATTAGGCTCCACACTCAGCAGGGAGTCGGCTTGAAGATTCTCTCCTTCTGCCTCTCCTCCCACTCTCTTTCTAAAATAATAAATCCTGAAAAAACCCAACATGGTTAAGCATAAAAATAGTGACAGTGAAGAGTAAATGTTACACACTAATGTTGAAAGCTTAGATTCTCTTACAGACTGACTGACTTGTTTCTATTGAATGAGCTTACATGTTTGAAAAGGAAAGAAACATAAAGATCACTAAATTACAATATGGAGAATTTTTTTTAACTGAGAATTCTAAAATTCATTGAGTCCACTCATGAAAATAAAAGATTTCAGTTCTGGGGGTACACAATTTGAAATTAATAGGCCTTTTCAGAAGAATAAATGCTCCAATAACATGAGTAGCAAACAACCAATCTTTTAAAAACACAGATTCAAGGGTCCTCAAAAAAAAAATCTTAAATCTGGCCACGAAGGGAAAAAAAGATAAAGTATGGGTGAATGCACAGCCAACCTCTTATCCTCTTAGTCAGAAAGGAAAGAACGGACAGGGCCCAAGAGGAAACAGTGAGATTTTCTTTCTAACCAGAACTTGTATATTATTTAAGCATTCCCTATAGCCTTGTATGAGAAATTCTCAATGACTTCAATGGCTGTTTTCAAAAGCCAAATCAAAATGAAAGGTAGGAAAAAATTTCTGTAATAGAAATTACTTACATATGTGTATGAAATATTCAAAGCAAGTATGCTTGTAACAAAGTAAAACTGACAACAAACCAAATGTCTGTAAATAAGAAAACAGATTCATAAATTACAGGCCTCCTTCCTACAGAGTGCTCTGCATCCATTAAAAAAATAAGGTAGCTCAAAAAGAGTACAGTAGCTCAACATGTTCTTACATGGAAACATACCAGGGTACACTGCTAACT
Source organism: Ursus maritimus (assembly GCF_017311325.1). Taxonomy (NCBI): domain Eukaryota; kingdom Metazoa; phylum Chordata; class Mammalia; order Carnivora; family Ursidae; genus Ursus; species Ursus maritimus. The sequence continues at coordinate 55,392,568 of NW_024423897.1, forward strand.
GAAGGAAAAAAGTTGGACTATGTATTTCGTGATAGAACTTAAATTTTAAACTACAAGTGTGTATATGAATCTATATAAACAAGTCAGAATAGAGATCCAGCTTGTTAACTGCATTACTTAAATCCTCTAAGTCCCTACTTAACTTTTGATTATTTGATCTGATTTTGGAGAGGTGTGTTAGTCTGCCACTTGACTGTGAACGCTTTACATATTTCGAAGTCCTGTACTCCGGTGCATAAAAGTTCTTAAGTTTTACTTTCTTAGGACTATGCCCTTTACTAAAATGACTTATAATGTTTTGCTCCATTTAAAGCTTTTTATCTTGAGTGACATCTGGCTGATGAACGCTGTTCCTGTGTTCTGTCAGCATTTGCTAACAACCCTCTGGCATTAACGTGGGCTGCTCTGTACTTATCTCTCATAGTAAACCAGGTTACTCTGTATACAACTGTGTAAACTCTTATGATCACAGAAGTTGCAACCTTACCCTTTCCTCTCTTACTTCCCTCCCTCTGCCCTCCATCCCTGTCTTTCCTGTCTTTTGTTGGGACTGTCCAAATATTTGCTGTTTCATACTCTGACTTCTCAGAACAAAAACTCATTATCCCATTTCTATTCTTCTGGCACTTACCTTTAAGTTTTGTTACTTTTTATTAAGGTAAAATTTATATGAATCTTAAGTATATGTCTCAGTGAATTCTTATATATGTACATATCCAGGAAACTGCCACCTAGATCAAGATATTCAGCACTTCTAAGTCCCTGGAAGGCTCCTCAATCCCCTTCCTAGTCAGTATCTCCAGCAAAAAGGTAACCACCATTCTGATCTCTAACACCATAGATCAGTTTGGCCTACTTTAAAATTTCACATAAATGCAATCATACAATCCATACTTTCTGTGCCTCGCTTCTCTCTCTCAAAGTAAAACTCATCCATGTTATTCCATGTCCCAATAATGAGATCTTTTCTCACTGCTAAGTACTATTCCATTGTATACAAAAACCACAATATATCTACTCTACTATTGTTGATTGGTATTTCCTTGGCTCCAGTTTTTAACGACTATAAGCAAAGCTGCTGTGGTCATTCTTGAACACACATCTTTTAGTGGCCACAGGGCTCTGGTTTCCATCAGCTATATTCCTAGAAATGGAACTGTTGAACCAAAAGGTATTTATAATATTTAGCACTGGTAGATACTGACAGTTTTTCAAAGTGGTTACACCATATATACTCCCGTCATCAATGTAAGCATGTTCCAGATGCTCCACATCCTAAGAAATATTTGGCATTGTCTTATTTTTTAATTTTAGCCATTCTGCTCAGTATATAGCAATATCTTCTTGTGCATTTCCCTGATGACTAATGATGCTGAGCAGCTTTTTGTGTTACTGCCTATTTAGATCTTTCCAGAAACACCTATCCAAATCTTTTGTCTACTTTTTATTTGGGTTGTCTGCATTTTTCTTACTGATTTTTAGGAGTTCCCTACATAATCTAGATACAAGTCCTTTGTTTGATGTGGTATTGCAAATACCTTCTCTCACTCTGTGGGGCTTGCTCTTCTCTCTTAAAGGTATCAAAGCATGGATAAAAATTCTTAATTTCAATTAAGTCCAATTTATTCAGTATTTTCTTTTATGGTTATTCCCCTATATTTTCCTTTTCTTGTGTTTTTTTTTTTGTTTTTGTTTTTGTTTTTTTAAGGTTTTATTTATTTGGGCACCTGGGGCTCATTTGGTTAAGCATCTGCCTTCGGCTCAGGTCATGATCCCAGGGTCCTGGAATGGAGTCCCATATGGGATCCCGCTTCTCCCTCTCTTCCCCACTCCTGCTCTCTCTCACTATTTTTCTCTCAAATAAATAAATAAAATCTTAAATATTTATTTATTTATTTATTTATTCAGAGAGACAGAGTGTGCACGAATGAGGGGAGGGGCAGAGGGAGAGGAAGAGAAAGCATCTCAAGCAGACATGGTGTTAAGCATGGAGCCTGATGCAGGGCTCAATTCCATGACCCTGAGATCATGACCGGAGCCAAAATCGAGACAAGCGCTTAACTGACTGAGCCACCCAGGTACCCCATTATCCTGTATTTTTATAAATCTTTTGGTTTTTAACATTCACATTCAAGCTTATGATCCATCTCAAATTAATTTCTGTGTCAGGTGTGAGATAATGACATGGTTTATTTTTCTTCATATGGCCATCCAGTTGATGCTATACCATTTTTATTGGAAGGATCATCCTTCCTCCACCATACAGCAGTGGCACCTTTGTTGTGAATCAGGTGATGATGCAGATGTGGGTCTAGTTCTGGACACCAGTTGGCTACCCCCATAGTTTTTAATGCAGAGTCACACGGTATTTTCCTGTCTCTGTCCAAAGCATCCACAGTCTCCTTACAAATAAGATAAACAACTTAAAAAGCTCTCATTTCTATCCTCTCCTCACAGTTTCTCCCATGTTAAAATCATCTAGAATTTTAGTTCCAGGCTGCTACCTAAAAATTACCAGCCATTGTACATTAAAACAATTGCTAGTTAGCTGTGGGAGGCACCTGTCTCTTTTTCTTTGTAGCTCATGCCTTTCTGTCGGATTCCTCACTCATTTTGGTAAAGTATATTCTCGAACACTTTTTTCATAAGTAGTTTGAAGTGGCAAACTTTTCATGCCCTTGCATCTACTGAAACGTCTTTATTTTGTCCCTCCATCTGAGAATAATTTATGGGTAGATTTCAGGTTCAGAAATGTTGTCAAAGTCTGAAGTTTCTGCTGTCCTCAAGCATTCAGAGCAGCTGATTTTAAGTCTGATGCCAGTCTGATTTTTACTTTGTAGGATAATGTGCAAGTGGAACATCTACCATTTTATTCAGCCCTGGAAAACTTTAGAATGTGTCTAGGTTTATGAGGCTCTATCCTTCATCATGGTCAGCTCTCTCTTTCAATTGAAAAGATGCCTGTCATTTCCTTATGTCCATGATCTTTGCTACACAGGTACTGAAACAACTGGATGCAGCCTTCATCTTCTAGTTTTTTCCTCCTCACACTTGCAACTTCTTGTCTGAGTTACATCCTAGAGAACCCCTTACTCAATCTCCTAGTTTACTACTTCATTTTTCAACAATTCTGCTATTTCAGACAAATTCTGCTATTCAGTGTATCCCCAAAAATTTCATCTTCGTAAATGATCAATTTTATTTATTTACTCTTAAAGAGACATGAGGATATTAATTATACTTACTTAAAAATCTAATTTGCATTTAACTCCAAAGAATCATAGCTACATACCCTGGCACCATGTACTATCTACCCTTCTGCGTCTCTTTAAAAACAAAACCCAAAAGGGATCAACTAAGGGCTAGTATACCCACCTTCCAGAAAACCTCCTATATCTTGAAAGATAAGCCTTCCAGTTATTCAGGACTATTACAGATATTTGAGTTGTCTTTTAAAAGGGAGGAAAAAAACTCAAAATAATCCAACTTCTGCAATCCTTGAAAGTTCTAATATACTTCAAAGAACAAAAATCAACGTCCTTCTAATTATAATTTGATTTTGCTTTTTCAATTCTTTCATGAACTTTACTAAGCCTCAGAATGCTGTTTTGCATTCCCACATTCATTAAAGAAAATGATCTGTTAAAAATAGTTCTTAATTTAGGTGGACAATGTTTTCTAAGTGAGGCTTTCCTAACACATGAAACTGTAACATCAAATATCATTCAAACAGAAATATGATGCAATATTACAATATTAAAGTTATATAATTTTAAAATAACTCCAGTCAGACAGAAATGAATACTCACATGCTGTAAGAGGAACAACTCCCAACCATGCAAAGGCCACAAGTGTATAATGAAACCAATATCGTATTGCAGTGCCAATACTTGTAACCAGTCCGGCAAATATGTCTTGGATCGGAAGCCGAGAAGGCATATCTGGAGAATAAACTAGAAGAGAAAAAAAGAAAGTGCACATAATTTCATAAATATTAAAAAAAACTTAATTCATAACTATAAACAGGCATGTAGAACTAGCTTAACTTTCAATCTTTGTGTTTCACTTAAATATCTTTTCCTATTAAAAAAGTGAATCAAATAGTTACAATAATACCACATTTACTCGGAAGTCATCTGAGAACAAATCACATGTGAAATGTAGAAACCAACAAAAAAGGCCTCTGTTCAGGAAAAAAGATACAAGAGAAGTTCACATCCCTCAGTCATGCCATGAACTTCATGCAAAGCTAACTTATACATATTTTAGCATTTAAACAATGCAATTATCTGGCTTCCCAAATTATAAAAGATCAGATAAAGTGAATAGGAGCAAAAGGTAAAGCTGTTGACATGTTACCAAGAAAGAATCCTCCTTAGTGAAAATCACAGTATCACCTTATACCTGTCAAAGGGCTAGTATCAAAAAGATAAGAAATAGTAAGTGTTGGCAAAGATGTAGAGAAAAAGGAACCCTTGTGCACTGTTGGGTGTGAGAATGTAAACTGGTACAGCCACTGTGGAAAGGAGTATGGAGGTTCCCCCCCAAAATTAAAAATATATAGTACCATACAATCCAGTAATTCCACTTCTGGGAAGTGGAAGTGGCAGGAAACCAAAAACACCAACTTGAAAAGATATATGCACCCCTATGTTTATTGCAGCATTACTTACAATAGCCAAGATGTGGAAGCAATCCAAGCATCCACTGGAAGATGAATGGATAAAGAATTGTGTGTGTGTGTGTGTGTGTGTGTGTGTGTGTGTGTGTGACTGCTCAGCCATGAAAAATAAGACCCTGCCATTTGTGACAACATGGACAGACCTAGAGGGTACTATGCTAAGGAAATAAGTCAGTAAGTAAAAGACAAATAACTTATGATTTTACTTACATATGGAATCTAAGAAACAAAACAAATAAACAAAAATGCTGTAACAGACATATAAATACAGAGAACAAACTAGCAGTTGCAAAAGGGAAAGGTGGGGTGGGCAAAATGGGCAAAGGGGAATAAGTCATAGGAATGAAAGGTAGAGCAGAGGGAATATATACAATAGCACTGTATAGTGAAAGATGACAGCTACACTTGTGATGAGCACAACATAACATACAGTTGTAGAACACTATGTTGTACATCTGAAACTAATGTAACACTGTGTCTCAACTATACTTCAATTAAAAAAAAAAAAAGAGCTAGCTCTCCTCCCAAATACAAGCCTTTGACACAGCACTCAAAAAGTACAATCTGTAACGAAGTCATTTCATGTGGAAGCAAACAATATACTAACATTCTGACATTTGCTGGTCAATCCCACCCCCACACAATTTAAAAACAGTAATTAATGTTCCAAGCAGTAAATTCAGATCTTCCCATCTCTCTGTAAGATGTGGTTTCACACACTCAGAGAAAGATTTCCTTGGTAAATGGTTCCAATGAAAACCACTGCTCTACCATAGGTACCTCAGACAGAACATGTGGAGGAACAAACACCTTTCTCTAGTGAGGCCAAAATAAGGAATTATGATGTGTAAAGTTTTAAAACAATGATCTAAAATTAATGAGTGAACTATTACAAAACTATTCATGGCTACAAACATTAAGGAATAAGCTATTAACAAACAGCAATTTTTTGCAGCATAGCCGCAAAGATCACTTACTTTAACAGGATACTTGATATACAAGTCATTAAACTACTAAATACAATTCTTGAAAAAGAGAATGGCCTTTGTCAAATGATAACTAAAATGTACCAACACAAGCTTTTATCGGTCTCAAAAAACTCACACAAGTATTTCCTACCAAACTTCATGAAAATATTCAATTACTTAGAATTACAGTTTGCTATAAACCTTAAGTTGTAGAGTTTTTACGCCCTACAGAAAATTAAATAATACAAAATAAATAACTTGATGTTTTCTTGATGGTAATAAAGTTCCAAAAATAAAATTGTAATGACTTTAATCATTTATACTCCCTCACATAAAAACAAAGTAAAACTAACACTAAGAGCATTTATATTTAGCGTCTCAAGATACTATTTAAAAAACAAAACAAAACCAAAAACACAAAAAACCTTCGGAAGAGGAGAGCAACGTACTACAATCCCAGAATGAAAAGTATACTTCAAATTCTTGATATGCTGCCAGTATAGTCCTCTACTTATTTAGGATGAATAACATTAAATATCAGTCAGTAGGCACAGGAATTATAAAATATAACTGAAATTTTAAAGACATGCAAAATATGTGCCAGAGGCTTATAAAATATTAAGCTTAGAAAGTCTCATTTTTAAAAAGTGAATGGGGGGGGAGCACCTGCCTAGCTCAGTCAGTAGAACATGCAACTCCTGAGCCTTCTCTTTATTATTATTATTATTATTATTATTATTGTTATTATTATTCCAACCTGCACAATTTTAACTCAAAAGATATCCCACGTTTGAACAGTGAGGAGATATCTGAAAAATCAGGGCAACATTATTAATTTTTCTGGGGGAATGATGATAATACAGTTACTGTTTTTAAAAAGAATCCTTACTGTTTAGAGATACATACTAAAATATGTACAGATGAAATTATAAATGATGGGATTTGCTTTAAAAAGACAGAGGAAGGGAACAAGAACATAGGTAAGGAATACCATGTAAAAGCTATGAGCTAAAAATGAGTCAAACTAAGAGATAAGAACATGGGGGCTCATTATATACATTTACATTTTTATACATTTGAACTTGTCCTTAATAAAAAGCTGAAAAAGAGGGGCACCTGGGTGGCTCAGTCCATTAAATGTTTGACTCTTGATTTAGGCTTAGGTCATGATCTCAGGGTCCTGAGACTGAACCCTGTGTGGGGCTCTGTGCTGAGCATGGGGCCTGCTTAAGATACTCTCTCTCACTCTCTTATACATTTGAACTTGTCCATAATTAAAAGTTTAAATACAGGGGCACCTGGGTGTCTCAGTTCGTTAAGTGTCTGACTCTTGATTTCGGCTTAGGTCATGATCTCAGAGTCCTGAGACTGAACCCTGCGTGGGGCTCTTTGCTGAGCATGGGGCCTGCTTAAGATACTCTCTCTCATTCTCCCTCTGCCCCTCCCCGCCCCACTAGTGGCACACGCTCGCGCGCACGCGCACTCTCTCTCTCTCTCAAAAAATAAAAAAGAAAGAAGAAATATTCTACAAATTAAATCACTTTCTCACACACGCATATATCTGTGTGTTAAAAGCTGACATGTAGTTTTAAAAAATATTTTCTAAAATGTTACAGCAATACATTGTTACTACCAATGACAAAGTTAAAAACAGTTAAAAACAGTTGCTTTAAAACTGCTTAAACACATTTATGTGGCCAGTTATAACCCAAAAATGTAATGCAAACTTCTAAAGAACTTACTTGGTGTGAAAGCAAATCTGTGCTTGCATAATTCACAGTATTCTTTTCGACTGTGTTTCAGCCACTGAACTAAGCTGCAATCACAAACACATTCATGAATACAGTATTTACAACAAGGAAATTTTAACGTTTCACTGAAAACCAATGTTCTGTTATTAAAATTTAACATATCATAGAGCTTCTACAATTTTGACAGTTTCATATTTATAATATTCTTTTGGAATTTTTATAACTTAATGCCTTCTGAAAGTACAGAACTATAACAGATTTTTAAAAAGTATGTATTTCTACTATTAAAAAACTTCAATTAACTACATTGTAATCTCCTCAAGCCTAATCTCAACTATGAAAGAAGCTCCAAGCATGACATCAGTTCTAACACTGGTCTGATAATACTGCAACCCTGGAAAGCTCGGTTGGAATCCTGGTTGCCACTAACTGGCTGGCTTTGTACCCAGAACTTTAACCTTTCTATGCTGGTTTCTTCATCTGCATAATAATAAAAACAATCCACCTCATGGTTCTAAGGAGTAAATGAGCTAAGATGTATAAAAGCAATGAGGACTACCTGGCACAAAGCATTGCATAAATGTAAGCTATTATCATGCCAAGCAGAATCAGAAAACCTTAACACTCCAATGAACAAAACAAGCTCTCCATGGTAGAAATGAACAAACAGGTACTCACATGCTCCTGGAAAACAGTAATACCAAAATGATGGGGAATGGTAATAAGGAATATGGGTAATTTCCAAATTTTCACAACAAAATTTTTAAAAAGTAACTATTATAGAGAAAGTTCATTGAAACAATCCCCCTTATTATATAAATGACAAAACTAAAGCTCAGACATAAAATTTTCTAAAAGGATGACTCACCATTCTTGATGGATAAACTTAATACTGCCAGTACATACACAAGGATGATAAAGAGGTTTCTCAGGTGTTCCTTCTGACCGACACACTCTACATATATCTGTGAATGAAAAAGATAAATTGAATTATCTTTGATTACAATTAAAAAAAAAGAACCCCAAAACAAAAATAATGTGTGTTAAAGCAAGAATCCATCAGCAACAGAAAAGTAAAAGCATTATTATGATAATAATCAAGTATATTCCAAAACCAAAAAATTTCCTAATATATAAAAAGGCCAATTGGTCCTTTTGATGAGAACTGTACTCATTAAATTGCATTCTTCCTAAGTAACAAATGCTAAATAGAAATATGCAAAATCATGTCACCACTGGTATCCTAAGAATTTTAAACTCCAATCCTAACAGTTTAAAGTCCTAAGTCCAGTCCTAACAGTTTAAACTCCATAAAAACACATCCAAGACTTAATAGCAGTGGGCAGCACTGGAGACACCCCTTTAGCTTCACCTCACTCCACCAGAGATATAGACACACACACACACACACACACACACACACAAACAGGGTGAGAGGGGGCACCCCAAAACCACAAAGGTGCCAGGCCAGAGGTGAGCCAGAGGTCACCTTAAGCAGAAGTTACCACAGCCCAGGACTACCTGGTCAGAGGCCAGAGGCAAAAGCTCACCCTCCATTCTGCCCCACGTGGTTCTCAGCATTTCTGTCCATCTTCTTGCAGCGGTGGCCTGTGATATGCTGAGGAAGAACCTCAAATGCCAAGAACCATCCCACTCACAGGCTCCACAATGCTCCCTCTGCAGGACAACCTGTGGAAACCTGATTGAAACTTTTATTTAGACCTTCTTCTCTGTGATCTATAAGGCTAAGTGTCTTTTGATCTACTCTCTCAAGGGAGGTCCTCGTTAATGGGGAAAAACTGCAATCCAAGCCCATCATTAATGGATTTAACCAGTCCCCAGCACCACTGGGACTAGGATGCACAGACACTAAGCAGTGTGGCACTCGGCCGCCAACGTTAAAAAGCACTGTGTTGCTCATTCCAGGATGGCTGAGCGCCACTTACCAAAGTCAAAGGATAATGAGTACTCAGGCTGGCTAACTGGTCAGCAGACTAATACCCCTAGTTATCAATAAGCCAGGCAAATCACTGCCAACATAGAAAGGCCATACACCACCACCCACAGAAGAGCTTTTGCTGTGCCAGTTTTACCTAGACGAGAGCCAGGAGGCGTTGTCCAGGTTGAGTCAAATCAAGCTCCAGGGCTGTCTTTCAGTTAGCTTTAGAACCACACCCTGCCACAACCCCCCACGCCCCACCCCATCACCACCCGAAGGACTTTGGTTTCCTGGAGGCGACTGGAGGGTCATGAGAACAATGCTGGCTGTCCACATCATTTACAGTCAGAACTACATGGGATACATTGGATCCAAGCCTCTTCAAACCTCCCACTTTCACCTTCATCCTTGATTAATGAAAACATCTTTGGCAAAAGCTCTCACTCTGGTCCGTCTTGCACCAGTCTAAGACTTTGGGATCTAGCAACGCAGTATGAATGTCCCAACAATCCTGTCTAATCAGCCTCTGCAAAGTTCTGACACAAACAAAATAGAATTCTGCAAAGTTCTGACACACTAGAATTTCGTGATTCCCAGGGCAGTATCCTGGCAGCTTGAGTCTGCTTTGAGCACTCTTTCTCCAAATATACAATTCAGCCTAGGGAAACTGGGCTAAGATCCAGGAGCTCACCCAAGGGGACGGGGGTTGGGTGGACCTGAAAAGACCATCTCCTGTGGTGGGCCTGCTGCTGCTCACATGGGAGATCCAACATCAAGCTAGAATTTTAACTGCACCGAATTCAATACCTGCACTGGAGCTGAGATTACCACAACGGCCGGCAAACGGACTTGCCCTGTAATGGATCCTCCTTAAAGGATTTGAAGCGGACTCATTCAAATATAGGCTCTCAAAAGAGTCCAGTGTTATTTTTCATCACTGCTCTCCCGGGTCTCAAGTAGGTAATCTGCATGTCTATTGCCTTTCTTGGTTGGGGAAGTTAATCACCAAGCTTTATGGTACTGAACCTGGATTCCTGGTCACCATGGTCGCCACTGTAGGCACTATGACTTCTACCTAAAATAGCTGACAGGTCCATGGGACATGCAATTGATCTAGGTTATCTAGAATCACCAGAGCGGCTGGTGCCTGTGGGCATCAATTAGTTCCAATTACCACAGTTGTCTAGGTAGGAGCAGAACAAGCACTTAAAGCCATTTGCAACATGACCACATCAGCCACAAGTGCTAGGATGCCCGTGGATTAACTTTAGAGACAGGCATGTGGTAGTGAGGGATTAATCAGGTAGGGTGGTTTGGGTGCAAATGTGGGTGAGCTGGTGCAGACATAGGATGAAGAGGTCTCACACTGTCCTGTCTCCCCAGCCAGCTCTTAAGCAGTTGCAGAAGTAGGACACAGCAGCAGAAGTGTGGCAAGGAGTGTCCTGCATCGGGACACAGTATAGAGGAAAGCAGCTGAGACACTGCCGCACTCACACAAATGAGGGTCACTATGTTGCCCTTGAGAAGCAAGGTGACTGGGCACAACTGCTGCCAACAAGATGCAGGGACAATGGGGGATATCCACATGAGTGCGAACACTTGATGCCAGTGGGCTCATCCTGTGATGCAGCCCAGGCCCACGACGGTGGCCCAGCCGCAGGTGGCACAAAGGAGCTATGGGGAGGACCATGCGTTGGTCAGATTGGGGGAAGGGGGAACCTGCAGAAGTCATAGTGAGGGGGAGGGGGGGCATGTGCCCGAGACACTGATCTTCAGAAGACCACATGCAATGACAAGCCAACAAACAGAACTAAGCAAGCACAACAAATCTAAATCAACTCCAGGGCTCTGCATAACACAATACAGAGTACTGGACTCATCCACCTCTGCAAGGTTGAAACCATTTTCACTGTAACACTACGACTTTGCCTTTTACCCTTATTATCTTGCCAGGGTACAGTGGAGTTTTCCTGATGCTACATAACACAACTGATTAAATGCAGTCAAGATGAAAAAAATCCACCAGCCTCCCATTAAATCAGACATTTAAGAGATTTGCAAATATAAAACAAATCCACTCTTCTCACCCAATATTTTGGGTTTGAAGTATATAGTTATTTCTTTGAAAAAAACCATATTAACATATAACAGGGGTGTTAAATGAATACTTCCAAATTTTGTTTCATTTTCCAAGGGCAAATGAAACCTCTTATGAGTCTTTATGTTTTTAAGAGTGTGAAGGATCCTGAAGCCAAAAAAGTTCAAGAACTATTGTTTGGGTTTTTTTGCTCGTGAAACTTTTGGAAAAAATCAGAGAATAACTATGGTTCTCTCAATATACACAAATAGCCAAAATTTTCATTATTTTGTAAGGGGTTTCACAAGCCTCCACTGCTTCTACAAAAGAAAAGAGAGGGGAACATCAGACTTCTCAACTGCCTTGTTTTAGAACCACAGAAATTTTTTACATAATTATAAAACAAAATTATAGCAAAATGGAAAATAAGCAACCCCTAAATCAAAAACAAAATACACAAATGAATGATATGTATTGTGTGTGTGTGTATATATATATATATGTGTGTGTGTGATAAAGATATTTCAAGATTAACCACAGAAAATAACTAGAGACTTTAAAACAGTAATATGATCATACATCCCTAGTAGTCTATATCCTAAGACAGAAGGAACTGCAATTAAATCCTAAACAGAATTCAGTAATCATGGTGTGAAGAACAATAATATTGATAATAAATTTTAAAACTTGGGAAGATAAAGCCAGTAAGTAGTATGGTGGTGGTACTGTGGTTTTGTGTGTATTTTTTAAGTGATCTCTTAGAATACATAAGTATTTACAGATGAAAACATTTCATCTGGGATGTGCTTTCAAATGATCCAGGAGAAGTGTGGAGATGGGAGAGGGAAAGGGTTGAGATTAAAGAATTATCAGCCATATGCTTTATTTGTTGAATCTAGATGCTGGTTATCGGAGGTTACTGCATTAGTCTATTCCGTTTTTAAAATTTTACATAATAGGAGCACCTAGCTGGCTCAGTTGGTGGAGCATGCAACTCTTGGGTCTCAGGGTTGTGAGTTTGAGCCCCACATTGGGTATAGAGATTACTTTAAAAAAAAAAACAACTTTAAAATGGGGAAACATTCGCTCATTGGAAAAACAAATATTGTTAAAATGTCTATGCTACCCAAAGCAATCTACATATTCAATGCAGTCCCTATGAAAATACCATCAACGTTTTTCACAGAGCTGGAACAAACAATACTAAAATTTGTATGGAACCATAAAAGACCCCGAATAGCCAAAGCAATCCTGAAAAAGAAAACCAAAAGCTGGAGGCATCACAATTCCAGACTTCAGGCTGTATTACAAAGCTGTACATCAAGAGAGTATGGTACTGGCACAAAAACAGACACACAGATCAATGGAACAGAACAGAGAACCCAGAAATGGACCCTCAACTCTATGGTCCACTAATCTTTGACAAAGCAGGAAATACCCAATGGAAAAAAGTCTCCTCAAGAAATGGTGTTGGGAAAATTGGACAGCAGAAGAATGAAAATGGACCAAAAATAAACTCCAAATGGATGAAAGACCTAAATGTGAGACAGGAATCCATCGAAATCCTAGAGAACACAGGCAGCAACCTTTGACCTCAGCCATAGCAACTTCTTGCTAAACTTGTCTCCAAAGGCAAGGGAAACAAAAGCAAAAATGAACTATGGGGATTTCATCAAGATAAAAAGCTTTTGTACAGCAAAGGAAACAGTCAACAAAACTAAAAGATAACCTACAGAATGGGAGAAGATATCTGCAAATGCCTTATTAGATAAGGGGTAGTATCGAAAACCTATAAAGAACTTACCAAACTCAATACCCCAAAAACAAAAATCCAGTCAAGAAGTGGGCAGAAGACATGAGCAGACATTTCTCCAAAGAAGACATACAAACAGCCAACAGAGACACCTGAAAAAATGCTCAACATCACTCGGCATCAGGGAAATACAAATCAAAACCACAATGAGATATCACATCACACCAGTCAGAATGGCAAAAATTAACAACTCAGGAAACAAAAGATATTGGCAAGACTTTGGAAAAAGGGGAACCCTCTTACACTGTTGGTGGGAATGCAAACTGGTACAGCCACCCTGGAAAACAGCATGGAGGTTCCTCAAAAAGTTAAAAATAGAGGTACTCAATGACCCAGCAACTGCACTACTAGGTATTTATCCAAATGATACAAACATAGTGATTTGAAGGGGCACCTGCACCCCAATGTTTATAGCAGCAATGTCCACAAAAGCTAAAATATGGAAAGAGCCCAGATGTCCATGAGCAAATGAATGGATAAAGAGGATGTGGTAATATATACACAATGGAAAATACCCCCAAAAAGAATGCAATCTTGCCATTTGCAACTACATGGATGGAACTAGAGGGTATTATGCTAAGCAAAATAAGTCAGTCAGAGAAAGACAAATACCATATGATTTCAGTCATATGGAATTTAAGAAACAAAACAGCTGAACATAGGGGAAGGGAAGGAAAAATAAAATAAGATGAAATCAGAGAGGGAGACAGATCATAAGAGACTCTTAACTATAAGGAACAAACTGAGGGTTGCTGGAGGGTAGGTAGGTGGGGGGATAGGGTGAATGGGATATAATGAGCACTGGGTGTTATATGCAACTTATGAACCATTAAATTCTACCTCTGAAAATTAATCAACCAATCAAATCAAATCTTTAGGGGCACCTGGGTGACTGAGTCAGTTAAGCGTCCTTCCGACTCTTGATTTCAGCTCAGGTCATGATCTCAGGGTCATGAGATCAAGCCCTGCATCCAGCTCCACACTGAGTGTGGAACCTGTTTAAGATTGTCTCTCCCTCCTCCTCTCTCTCTCTCTGCACCCCCCCAACCCGCTTGCATTTGTGTGCTCTCCTTCTCTAAGTAAATATATAAAATCTTTTTTAAAAATTTTTTTACATAATAAAACTTTTAAAAATAAGCCATGGTTAAAGATGTAATTTACAAATATCACAGCTGAACTTTTATTGTACTGACACTACCAAGTCCAATTTTATCAATGAAGTTCTTCTGCAAGAAGGCTTAGTATGTGATTTAAGATGCGTGCACATGCGCACACACACAAATTTGAAAACTCATGTTAGATATTTTTATTTCACAGATCATGTTTTTAAAAATGTGATAAAACTTTCACTGGCCATATCTTCATCAGGGGAAGAAAGCAGAGTAAGATTTAAATAGGTCTCAACATTCCTAAACGCCTCTTTGTGTGCAACCAAAAACCCAATTCTAATTTAAAACCATTTAATCTAAATGACTTTAAAACAGAATTTGGTCCAAAAAATATCACTAATCTCTTTTGCAGTACTGACCCTGTTTTTTCCCACATCATTAAGATGCGACTGAGTTCAAAAGCACCTCATGTATATTACCCTAAATGGAAAGGTGATAAGCCCTACCTATACAATACTTGTAAGGCAAACATTTGGCTGTTTAGCAGGCCCCAATCCCTGCTTAGACTGTGCCATGGGCATAGTCATACCTTATTAGGAAACTGGAAGCTGGGAAAAGCTGCCAAAAGTGAAAGGCTGCACCTGCTCTCACTCTATAACCTCAACTAAATTTCCTTAGCTAATCTGTGTGTGGACAAGGAAGGAATGGAAGCTTCTTCCCTGCCAATCCATGTCCAAGTAGAAAACTCGGAAACAAAGCATAGGTATACAGAGCTAAACATTTTTTCTGGAAGGATACATAAGAAACTATTAACAGTTACAAACTCTGTGGATCAGTTTTGGGGGAAAATACACATACTTTATATGTGTATAATGTCTACAGTATATATTTGTGTAGTATTTTTATAAACTTATGTTCAAAGACATGTACAAGAACGTTCATAGCAGCACTATTCCATAAAAATACCTCCAAAATGGGGGCACCTGGATGGCCCAGTCAGTTGAGCGTCCGACTCTTGATCTCTGCTCAGGTCTTGATCTCAGGGTTGTGGGTTCAGGCCCCATACTGGGCTCCACCTCCAAAATGGAAACTACTAAACTGTCTATCAACAGCAGAATGGATAAATTCTGGTATATTCACACAATTGAATACGATATGGCAATGAGAATAAACCAACTAAAACTACAACCACAATTTGGATTTATTGCATAGTGATGTTTAGTGATGAAGAACTCACACACACACACACACACACACACACAAACTCAGACACAAAGAATACCTACTCCACATGTAAAAAGTTCACAAACAGGAAAAACTAACATTTATTATTAGAAGTCAGCACAGTTACCTCTAGAGGAAAGAGGCAGTCAAGACTACAAGAGGACTGAAGAGAATGGCCCAAATGAAATCGCCACACTTCTCCCTATACCTCCTGCCAAGTACAGCTAAAAGCCCAGGACATTATACAAAAAGAAAAAGAAGACTCTAAAAAGTGAAGAAAAGGCAAGCAGCAAGGGAACTGGTGACCCAAGGAATCACATCCAGTGAGTTCTCTGGGTTTGTTTTGTTTTATGTATGCTAGGGACTGATAGTGGAGGTGGAGAAGCTGACAACCTGAACACACCAATGGGAACAGACAAACTTCCCCCCAAAAAGCCAAAGACCAGGAAAGAGGCAACCTAGCAAGACAGGAAATTATCAGACAATAAATGCCTCTGAAGACCAGCCAAATACCACAGAGAAAAAATACGGCCCCTACACCACCTCTGTCAGCCAAGGCTGAGAGGGAAGCAGACCTAGATTAGCTAACTCTATTTTAGTTACTGAGGCCCAACTAAATTATCAATCAAATTAATGAGGAAATGAGGATTAAAACACAACACCAATTACAAAAGAGTACTCCCTTTGACTTGCTCATTCTTTCAACTTGTTTGTATGATCTTTTCTTGAATGTTTTATTTTTTTCACAATTTAATGTCAATATTCTATACATATTTTCTATCTACTCCTCCAACTTCATTATATTCTTCCATTTGTACAGTAGGCTGCTCCCTCTGGCAGAACACATTACACCACTGAAATATAAAGATAAAATAACTAGGTAGTACAGCAGCTAATGACTAGTAAAGCCAACATTTCCGCATTTTACCAAGTTCTCTCTCTGTGAATTTTCTCAGTCCTTTGTCCAGCTTACGAACTGGGGTCTTAACAATAAGAAAACAGTCCAAAAAAAAAAAAAAAAAAAAAACCAGCAAAAGATTTGAACAGATACTTCACCAAAGAAGGTATACAAATGAAAAAAATGCTGAGGTCATTAGCAAAGCGAAGTTAAAATCACAACAGGATGGTGATGGTTGCACAACAGTGTGACTATATTTAATGCCAGTGAATTGTATGCTTAAAAATGGTTTATTAAATTTTGTTATGTATATTTTACCATAAAAGAATTTTATGATATGATACCACTACAAACTGATTAAAATGACAAAAAGGAAAAAAAACCACTCTTACCATATGATGCAGCAATCATACTCCTAGGTATTTAACTTAGTAAAATAAAAACTTATGCTTGTACAAAAACCTGTATGAATTTGTATAACGGCTTCATTCATAATTTCTCCAAAATGGAAACAACCAATCAAAGCATTCCACAACTGGAGAATAAACTGTGGTACATTCAATATTCTTTTCTACAACAGAATACTATTAAGCAATAAAAAGGAATGAAATACTGATACATACAACAATGTGAATAAATCTCAAATGCATTATATGTTAAGCAAAAGAAGCCAGACTGGAAAAGCTACATTCTAGATGATTCCATTTATGACATTCTGGAAAAGGTAAAACTACTAAGACAGAAATATATCAGTGGTTGCCAGGGAACAGCAATATCTGAGAGGTGGCTGAACTAGTCCATCCCTTCAATGTGCTGGCTACATGACTATGCATTTGTCAAAAACTCATGGACACCAACATCAACAGATGGATAAAGGATATACATACATATATACATGATGTGTGTATAATTATAAATATATGATGTATATGTGTGTATTTATACTACACTTTAATTTTAAAAAGACTTCCTAAGTACTGTCTAAATAGACATATAAGGGGCGTCTGGGTGGCTCAGTGGTTAAGCGTCGGCCTTTGGCTCAGGGCGTGATCCCAGGGTCCTGGAATCGAGCCCCACATCAGGCTCCTCCGCTAGGAGCCTGCTTCTCCCTCTCCTACTCCCTCTGCTTGTGTTCCCTCTCTCACTGGCTGTCTCTCTCTCTGCCAAATAAATAAATAAAATCTTTAAAAAATAAATAAATAAATAGACATATAAGAACAAATGAGAAAGGATAATGACATGAAAAGAAATTACTGTTCCCTTCACTAATGAAGTTGTATACTGAACTGTATCCCAGCAAGCACATTAATTTCATCCAGCCAGATAAGAATTAATGCTGTGGGGCTGTGGAGGAAATCATCAGCATTGGACATCAAGTATTTCTGGCATTCCATGTTCTGGATAAATAGTAGGACTGCACTTCCCTACCACCTCTGAAATTAGACACGGACATGCGACTTGCTTCAGTCAATGAAATAGAAACTACAGTGATGTGTATCACTCCTGGGTAGAAAACTTTGGGAGCTAATGAACACAATACATCACACTGCATTTTCCTGCCTCAGTGACTGCGGAAGCACACCCTAAGATGGAGCCTCCATCAATCTAGGTCTCCAAGTGACCACAGCAGGAGCATCTTCCCCCTCCTGTAGCAGACATAATATGAAGTGAGAAAAGGAACCTTTTGTTGCTTTCTGCTGCTGAGGTTTGGGGGTAGTTTGTGACAAAGACATAAATTAGTCTATCCTGTTTCATAAAGGGTTTTAGCAGCTTTGAGGTGGGGGGGGGGGGGGGGACTAAAACAAGCACAACTACCACCAACACAGACATCAATGAAAGAATAGACCTATCTTGTATACGAACACCAATCCCACCACCCAAAACCTCAACAGAGTAAAACAACCAAGGTTATAAAAGAAGAGTGTCCACAAAAGTGCAGCCTGAGGCTCTTTACTAAAACTGAAATAATAAAGTTCTGAGGTAGAACAAGGTTCCCACCAGATTTACATGCAGTAAAATTACAAATCTCGCTCAGGCCAAAATAAAAGCATTGCATTTTACTTTTTATGAACGCATATCAACTTAAAAACACTAAAGCAAAACTCTTCCCACTTTTTTCTTTTTTTCCCCCCTCCATCACCCCAGGCTCTTCCTGCTTTTCAAAAGCAAATTTTTTCTGTTTAATCCTGTGGTAACTTTTGTTGCTTTATTTGAATACCTAATACCTCCACAAGGCATACTTTTATTTAAAAGTTCCTAGCACAGTGCCTAGCTCAATAAATATAAAGGAGGTTTTTTGTTTGTTTGTTTGAATGGAAAATCTCAAATCCTTAGTGACTGAGTAAGGAGACTGCCCAGGAAACGGGGGGGGGGGGGGGGGGGGGGGGAGGNAGTAAGAGTAGGTTTTCAAGTTGGAACCAGCTGTTGGAAGTCAACACCCATGTTGGTTTGGCTCATGCCATCCGTTTTTCTAGCCAACAATTCAGCTCACCAAATATATCCTAAGTACCGACTATGAAAAAAAGATGAAGAAAACCCTAAAAGCTTTGGGTATATGTCATAATTTTTAGGTCATTATCTACCTTGAAAGTTTTTCCACATTAGATTTCAAAGTGTATCTACATTCCTTCTGGTAATAATCCTTCTGATGATAATTTAATAAAGGATTGTTAATTACTAGTAGTAGACTTTATTTTTCAGAACAATTTTACATCTACAGAAATCTGAGAAGATAGTGCAGTGTTCCCATACGCACAGCACCCAGTATCTCCTATTATTAACATCTACATTAGCAAGGTACTTTTGTTAAACGTACTGAGCCAATATTCACACATCATTAACTAAAATCCAGTTTATTCAGATTTCCTTAGTCTTTACCTAATGTCCTTTTTTGTTGTTGTTCCAAAATCCACCTGATATTTAGTTGCTATGTCTCCTTAGCTTTGCTAAGACAGTTTCTCTTGGCTCTGGCAGTTTTTCAGGCTTTGTTTTTGATTACTTTGGTCATTTTAAGGAGTACTGGCCAGTATCTTGTAGGACGCCCCCTATCAGAATTTGTCTCATGTTTCACCCATGACTAGAATGGGGCTATGGCTTTGAGGGAAGAAAAGGTCAAAGGCAAAGTGCCATTTTCATCACATCATATCAAGGGTACACCATTAACATGAATTATGACAGTTACTGTTGGCCTTGATTCATTTGGCCGAAGTAACAAAGGATTTTAATATCTGATTACGAATAAAAATTTTTACAGTTAGTAGCTATGATCACAGTAAGTAAATATTAAGAACATATGATTGAAAAACATTACTCAAAATGTCTGTAAATAACCTACATACCTAAAACCAGGGGAGTGGGTATCTAAATTGGGGTACACTCACTACACAGAACATGGAAAAATGCATAATGTTAAATAAGCAAAGCAAAGATAAAAAATGAACAGAATACACACGTACTTCCTACCAGGTAAAAACATCAAAATAGCCTAAAAGAGAAAATATGAAAAAAAATAGCCATTATAATTGGTCAGATGAGAACATGGGTGATTTTCCTGCCTTCTTTCCCCAAAGTTTCTAGTGCTTCATTGCTACTTTTACAACTACAAGAAAAAAACTACCTATAAAAAAATACGCATGTGCTAATTAGGTCTTGCAAACATAAAGTCCCAATTCTATATGTATCCCAAAGTTTATTTTCTTATCTCTCCAGATTACTGGTAATTACAAACTTAACATTTATCTGTACTGCTGCTCCTGAAAGCCTGAAAACTACATTTTTTTGGCCTCTTTGCTGACTAGGCTTGAGTTGCACTGAGTCAACAAGAAGCACTTTAGTGGGAAAATTTTCTACTTCTGGCTCTAAAAACAGCAGTGGCAGCTAACTGCAGGTGCTTTAAACTCCTGCAGTAGTTACAGAGATCATGGTGGTGATTCTTTTTTCAAGTTTTATTTAATCTCTACACCCAACGTGTGGCTTGAACTCACAAACCCGGGATCAAGCATTATAAGCTCTTCCAACTGAGCCAACCAGGCGCCCCCTCCCCCCCGCCCCCTCCCCGTGGTGATTTTGCCAGGAGCAGTGGGCATCTGCAAGTTCAGCACAGACAGTGGCTCCAACAGTTACCCGAAGGGTGTGCCAGGTATCAACATATTTCACCTCAGTTCCAAATCTGTCCTTCAGCACCTGTCCAGTGGTAAGAGAATGAACTCGAAACATTTTTTTTTTTAAAGATTTAATTTTATTAGACAGAGATAGAGACAGCCAGCGAGAAAGGGAACACAAGCAGGGGGAGTGGGAGAGAAAGAAGCAGGCTCATAGCGGAAGAGCCTGACGTGGGGCTCGATCCCATAATGCCGGGATCACGCCCTGAGCCGAAGGCAGACGCTTAACCGCTGTGCCACCCAGGCGCCCCTCGAAACATTTTTTTAAAACAAATTTGTCAGTACAAGATGCTGGAGGGACAACACAGGAGGAAGGACGGACGTGGTTTTCTGGCTCCTGCTGCACTGTCACTAGGTTAGTCATAATGACCACCTTTTCACAACCCTACTGATAAGAACCCAAGACACTCCAGCCCTGTACCCAACAGTGGTATCCAACTCCCCCCACATGCCCATCCAACAACTTTGGCTCTCCTGCACCCTGGAGGATTATTTCCTGCTAGCTCAGAAACTGTGGACTAGCACTGGACAACTCCACACTCCTCCACTGATGTCTAAACGGCAACTGTAGCCCTACCTCTTTCAAGTCTGTCCCCATTTGGATACTTGCCCAGGTACCCTTTACAGTATTCTTTACATCTCTACAGCTACCCTCTTGCCATAGCTTAGTAATTCAACTTCCTCTGGTTAACTTACTCTGTGTTGTCTGTCTCTTCACTAGATCAAGACTGCAAAAAAACAGAAGATTTAAAGAAGAACCAATCAGAAGTTTTAGAACTGGAAGATACAGGGAGTGTGGGCTCACTCCTGGAATTGAGCTCAAAAGCAACGGCTGCCTCAAGAAAAAGTACTTTGTGGGGCGCCTGGGTGGTGCAGTCGTTAAGCGTCTGCCTTCGGCTCAGGGCATGATCCCAGCATTCTGGGATCGAGCCCCACATCAGGCTCCTCTGCTGGGAGCCTGCTTCTTCCTCTCCCACTCCCCCTGCTTGTGTTCCCTCTCTCGCTGGCTGTCTCTGTCAAATAAATAAATAAAATCTTTAAAAAAAAAAAAAAGAAAGAAAGGAAAAGAAAAAGTACTTTGTACAATTCTTCAGTTACCAGCTGAACTAGCTGTTTTTGTTTGTTAAAAACATCATTTTTACCATGGCTAAAAAAACTGAAAAAAACAAAAACAAGTCATTCAGACAGATCTGAGTAATCTTTCCTTAGAGTTGATAGATGTTTCATTGTTAGATTAGTTTTATCACAAAAGAATGAAGTGAGCCTAGGAGCCAAGGAAAACAACTGACAATATTTGCTGCCAATGATAAAAATCAAACTTTCAAGAAAAATTAGGATTTTAGAAAACTTGTATCCACCACAATGAGCATGACAGTGTCCCCAATACCTAAAAGGCTTTTCAAGATGAGACAGGTAGAGATGTTAATAAATGTAAGCTTTTATAATACACATGAAATGTGTCAACATTTGGAAGGTCTGCATAACTCAATGATCGAGTATCTACCAAAAGACCAATACCTGATGTTACAAAACCATGCATGAGTAAAAAAAAACACCAATGGATTTTTAAAAATAGCTTTATTGGGGGAGCACCTGGGTGGCTCAGTCGATTAAGCATCTGCCTTCTGCTCAGGTCACGATCTCAGGATCCTCTGATCAAGCCCCACGTGGGGCTCCCTGCTCAGCAAGGAGTCTGCTTCTCCCTCTCACTCGCCTCTGTGTGTGCACACTCTCTTTCTCTCTCTCAAAATCTTTTTTTAAAAAAATAGGTTTACTGGGGAATCAATGACATGCAATAAAATGCACTTAATGGGTTATCGCTTGATAAGCCTGTCAATGATAAAACTGTCACCACAGTTAAGATAATGAACATATCTACTACCACCAAAATTAACTCAGGTCCCTTGATAATCTCTCCATCCCACCCTTCTCTCAGTCCCATTCCTAGACAACTATCAATCTGCATTCTAGTACTGTGGATTAATTTGCGTTTTCTAGAGTTCTATGTAAGTGGGACATACTCTGGCTTCTTTTACTTATAATTATTTTGAGATTCATGTATGTTGCTGTGTGTATCAACAGTTCATTTCTTTTCATCACAGACTAGTATTCTATTGTATAGGTGTATCATAATTTGTTTATTCATTCATTTGTTGAAAGGCATTTGGGTTGGTTCAAGTTTTAGGATTTTACAAATAAAACTCACATACAAGAGTTTGTATGCATTCATTTCTCTTAGTAAGTCCCTACCAGTACTATGGCTGGATCATATGTTGATTACACATTTCACTTTTTAAGAAACTGCTACAATGATTTCCAAAGTGGTTGTACCAGTTTTCATTCCAGCAGTATATAAAAGTTCCTGTTGTTCCACATTCTGACCAACATTTGGTATGGTCATACTCTATAATTTCATTCATTCTAATAGGTATGTAGTGATGATATCTCATTGCAGTTCTTTTTAACAGCTTTATTGAAATATACATACTATAAAGCTCAACAACTAAAGTATACAATTCAAAGGCTTTTAATGTATTACAGAGTGATGCAACCATTACCACAATCTAATTTTTTAACATCATCATCCCCAAAAGTAACCTTGTAACTATTAACAGTCATTCCCCATTCTTTCTCTTTACATAGATTTGCCTATTTGAGCCATAATTTGGATCATATAAAATGTGGTGTTTCCTGACCAGTTTCTTTCACTTAGCACAATGTTTATGAGGTTCAACGAAGTTATAATATATACCAGTATTTCATTCTTTTGTATTGCCAAATAACATTCCACTTTATTTACAGATATATTTTGCTTATCCATTCATCAGTTGATACACAGTGGGGTGTGAAGATATATTCTGAACTATCCTAGGTATATACCTGGTAATGGAAATGCTGGGTCATATGGAAACTGTAACTTTTTGAGGTTAACCAACCACACTCTATTTTACATTCACACCAGCAATGAATAAAGGTTCCAATTTCTCCACATCCTGGCCAATACTGATTATCTATCTGTAGTTTTGATTATAGTCATCCCAGTGGGTGTGAATTACTTCACTGTGGTTTTGATTTGCATGTACCTAATGACCAGTGATGCTCAGCATCTTTTCATATGCTTATTAGCCATGTGCATATATTCTCTGGAGAAGTGTCCAAATCTTTGGGCCTCTCTTAAACTGTGTCATTCGTTTTCTTATTGAGTTTTAAGAGGTTTTTTTTTTTAACATACTCCAATAAGTCCTTTATCAGATAGACAGTTGCAAACATTTTCTGTGGCCGATCTTCACCTCTTAACAGTGTCTTTCAAAGAGCAGAAGTTGTGAATTTTGATGCCATCCAATTTATCAATTTCTTCTTATACAGATCATGCTTTTAGTGTTACAGCCAAGAAATCTCAGCCTAACCCAAGATCACAAAGGTTTTCTCCTATATTTTCTTCTAAAAGTTTCAGTTAGGTTTTTTATTTAGGTCTAACATCCCTCTGAGTTAATTTTAGTATATGGTGGAAGGTATGGCTCAAAAGTCATTTTTTGCTTATGGATAGTCAATTATTCCAGCACCATTTGTTGAAAAACAATACTTTCTCCACGGAACTGCTTTTGTACCTTGGTCAAAAATCAACTGTTCACACATGTATAAGTCTATTTCTGGACTATTCTGAGCCATCAAACCAATGGATTTTAATTTAGGTTGATTTAATTTTTAAAAGGTGATGTATATGCTTTCAGATGTAATACGGCTTAAAGAAACTACCACTTGTCGAATTTTAGCATAGTATCAAAGGACATCAAAAATTACCTGAAAATACACCTCCCTTTCTCAAATTATCTGTGTAAAACCCAACCTTCTTCATACACTTTAAACCAAAACATATCGCAAGAGTAATTGCAGGGGCAGAGATGTGAATCCAATGGTCTTCTAACAATCCAGACATAAAAAAGATTGGCAAAAAATTAAAACAATGCTCCTCTTCTCACTAAAATTTTGTCTTAGAAAATACATTTATCATTAAGTTATTTTTGTTAATATGTATTGCATTTAAAGTTCTGTTTTCATTTCTAATAGACTAAAAAGACATCCTCTACATAAACAAAAGTCCTGTAGGTCTTCAGCATTTAAAAGTATAAAGGAATCCCAAGAGCAATGGTCTTCAAACTGGTCCATTTAATAAAAGTGCCTCTAAGGAACTTTGAAATGGCTAAGAGTGGGGGAAATGAAATTCACGCAGGAAACACACTTGACACGTGGCCTAAGTACATAGCAGGTATTTGATATCTGATAAATGGAGAAGAAGAAAAAAAAAGACAAGGAATCTCCAAATCTTTTACCTCAAAAGTGCTATAACAGAACTTTACACTGAAAATACTAGATCTGATTGTATGTAAATTATACCTTGTTAACCTATCATTAAAAAAATACACAAGTGGGGGTACGGAAGAGAGAGAGAAAAGTAAAAGATTATAATGAAGTTGTTACAAGAAATGAGCATACAGAAAATGTTTCAATGTCTTCCAAGCCTTCAAGAACTCACCATGTCTGTTATGCACTGAATAGTGTTGTTTCCACCAGCTCACCAAAATTCACGTGTGTGTGTGGGTGGGTGTGTGTGTGTTTATTAGGAAAAAAGCACACAAGCATAAGTGGGGGAAAGAGCAGAGGGAGAGGTAGAAGGAGACACCCCTCTAAGCAGGAGGCCCAATGACACAGGACACGGGGCTCAATCCCAGGACCCCTGAGACCTTGGGATCACGACCTGAGCCAAAGGCAGACCCTTAACTGACTGAGTCACCAGGTGCCCCACCAAAACTCATATATTGATGCCCTAACTCCTAGAACCTCAGAATGACTGTATTTGTAGACAAAATCTTTAAGGATGTAATTAAATTAAAGATAAAGTCATTAGGGTGGGCCCTAATTCAACATGAGGTGCCTTTGTAAAAAGAGATTATTAGGACACAGACGTGCAAAGAGAGAAAACCATATAGAGACACAGGAAGAAGACAAAAATCTGCAAGCCAAGGATAGAAGCCTCAGAAGAAACCAGCCCTGCAGATAACTTTATCTCAAACTTCTGGCCTCAAGAACTGTGAGAAAATAACTTTCTATTGTGGAAGCCACCCAGTTGGTGGTACTTTGTTACGGCAGCCATTACAAATACAATATCCAAAACTGAATTTAACTCTTCCCATTCAGAGCTAATGAAACTAAACGAGAAATCATTTTCAAATCCTCCTCCCTATATCACCTCATCAATCACTATATTCTATTAATTCGACCCTGATCTGTTGTTTCTTTCTCATTCTTTCCACTTCCACTGCCTGAACTTAAACTGCTGTAATATCTTGCCTTGCCCACTGCAATAGCATTCTAAAATACAGTCTGAATTAGTAAGTTTTCCCTTGGGGTCTTATTTCCTGTTCTCTTTTTAAGAACTCTTTCCATTTTACCTATTATAATAAAAATAAGCGATCTTCATGTCTTTACAGGAGAGAAGTAAAGCCCAACTAAAATAAGCCTGGTCTGGAAGAGAATACCCAGGTAGCCCAACATTAATCACTCACAGCATTCTAGCCGAGAAGGTATTCATTCTAGTTCAACAGTGGAGGAGATAACTTTTGGCCCCAGGATCTTTTTGACCTCACATTTTACTTACTCTTTGCCCAACTCTTTCACTCCACTGCAGCTACACAGGTCTCCTGGTTATTACTTAAACATTCCCAGCCTACTCCCATCTTAAAAGATTTTACACTGGCTATTGTCTCTGCCTAGAATGCTCTGCCCACAGGGTATATCTAACTCCCTCTCTTACTTTGTTCCTTCTCAGTGAAGCCTTCCTTCACTGCCACATTTAAAACTGCAAGGCCATCCTCCTATCCTGGCACTCCTATTCCCTACAAATTTACTGTTCTCCACAGCATTTAGAACCTTCCAGTTATGCCATATAATTTATTTTCTGTCTTCCCTTCCTCCCCTACCAAGCCAAAAGAATGTAAACTCAATGAAATAAGGAATTTTGTCTATTTTGTTCCCTGCCTAGCCCAAGTGCATAAAATAGTGCCTGGCCTGTAACAGGTGCTCAGTAAGCATTTGTCAAATAAGTGCATGTCTGCTTGGTGGTCATAAGCGTGCCAGAGCAGTGAAAGTTGATCCATGGTGAGAAGAATGAAGCAGACATGTCTGAAAGCAGAGATGAAAGACCATGTGGTTCTAGAAAGATGATAACTAGCTGTCTGGTCCTGACAACTTCCCATCCTTCTAACTCATTTCTTCCAAATCTGTGTCACCTCAGGTTTTACCATAGTAAATACAGAACATGGTCAACAGCAATACACTTCAACTCCATACCTTCCCAGTATGTCTCATAAAGCATAAAGAGTAACTGCTTTGGCACTCCATAAAATATTACTGATGAGATTTTGTATTATGTTTTGCTAGAGTAAGGAGTGATTTAGCAAAATTTTTTTAAAAATCAGGTCTGTATCACTGGACTGAAATGAGAACACTCTACTATGGCAAAATGTATTTAATATCTTCATGAGGGTTTCATACATCAATACTTGCTTGCAACATCTATTCCAACAGTGTAGTGTTTTCCCTTTTAAAAAATGTATATCCTTGGGGCGCCTGGGTGGCACAGTGGTTAAGTGTCTGCCTTCGGCTCAGGGCGTGATCCCGGCATTATGGGATCGAGCCCCACATCAGGCTCCTCCGATATGAGCCTGCTTCTTCCTCTCCCACTCCCCCTGCTTGTGTTCCCTCTCTCGCTGGCTGTCTCTATCTCTGTCGAATAAATAAATAAAATCTTTTAAAAAAAAAATGTATATCCTTGAACAAAAGACAGATTTTTTTTCCCTGAAACTGAAAAATCTCAGTGCATTGCAGGATCAGATTCCTAATCCATAAAATGAAGAAGCTGCATACCTAAGGTATCCTCTGAAGTTTAAAGACTTGATGGTAACAGTTTATAAAACCTATCTACACTCATACAAACTACATACGAACAATATGAATGATTCATTTATCCTGTGTAATAAGAATGGATTATAAACCTGTTGATTTTACAAAAATAAAATTTAACGCACCAAACACTTTTTAGAGATCTTTAAAATCTAGCACTTAAAATGAAGAGCCAAAATCCATCTGGAAAATAACCAATTTTCTAACAGAATTCAATACTGTTTACTACAAATATAAAACATTCTGAGCATTATAATATAACATCACATATGGTACCCTGGAGAAAAGCAAGACGATATTTTTAAGAGTGGGAAGAGTTACACTCTACTTGTATGGTTGGTATTTTAATAACATTCTTAGCCTGTTGGCTCAGAAAAAAATAGAAAAGTAAATAACATTATCGATGTTTTTAACAATAGGTGACAATTTTTTAAATTTAATTTTCTTTACATATTTTTGTAATTTTATTTCATTTTTACTAAGTCTCCTACCCAAAAAAAACCTGTTTCTTTTGTAATCAGATAAAAAAACCCATCTGCATTTTTTCAATTTAAGAAATAATCTGTAATAACCAATGTAGCAAATAGAGCCGTTGTTTCCAAGCTGTTCTTCACTTTATCATGAAATCCTCTGTAATCCTCCCTTTCATGTTTTGTCAAGTTAAATTTAAATTTAATTTTGAAAATTTCAGAAGTCTTCTGATTTGGAATTTAGCAAAAGTTAGCATGAGAAGTATTAAAATTCACTTTCATTTCATGACTAATAGTTTCATAAAACAAATGCAAAAAAAGCTTCTGTCAAAATATGTAAATGATTCATCCTATAAAGGCAGTGACAAAAATAAGTTATTTTATCTATTTTAACCATAGGGTCTGACAGACCCGAGCCTGAATCTTACCTCTGACCTTGCTCCCTGCACGACCTTAGGCAAGTCACTAACACTACCAACCCTCCATTTCCTCTCCATAAAGAGTGGATATTGCCTACCTTAAAATACTGAGAGAATCTAATGAGATGTGTATAAAATGTTTAGCAAAATATATGCCATACACATGTGCTCAGTTAGTTACTTCAATAGGAAACTATTGAAGTCAATAAATAAAAATCATTAATACCTTACTCTGATCATAATTTTACAAGGAAAAAAATGTTTAAGCATTAGAAGTACACTGAAAATCTTTCTTTCATGATTCCATATAAACTCATATTCTGCAATCCCTGAGTTTCCACTAACTACAGCACCGTAATGTACGCAAGTACTAAGTGCCCAGGCTCAAAGAATGGAATTTAATGTAATATGCCAGCACACATCGTGATAAATAAATACTTGCCTTACTAGATTGAGTCATTAAAATGTGAATCCAAAATGACCTGAAATCTATGCAGATGAAAATTTGCATACAGGGACTATCTGTCAAAAACAAAGTAATTCCTAACCTCTCAGCAGTTTCACTTTACTATTTTTTCCAAGGGAGTCTCCTGCAGCGACCAGCTTTCACTCACTGTGTATAATAAACACAACTGAGACATAATGAAAGGAAAACTACTTGTAATCAGAATATCTAGGTTCAAATCTCTTACTTGCGTGTGAAACTTGGACAAGCTGTTAAAATAACTAAGCCTGAATTTCCACATCTGTAAAAGATATTACTACCTACCCACCCGCTGGGGCTACTATGAAAGATCAAATATAAATGCATGTGAGTATGCTTTGTAAACGGTCACACACAAACGTCATTACGGTTGAGGTTCTTATTATCTAAGGAAAGACTTATTTAAAAAATGAGAAATCGAGATCTACCAACCCATTACATATATAGACAATATCAAACTTGTATTATTCACTATTGCACACCATGGCAGGATTCCATGATTTTCATCTAAAACCACCAAAATCGCGATCCATTAAGATTGAAAGACATATCCCCACATAAATACACCCAAGGCATAAATGTATCTTCACTGATAACCAAACCATCAAGAGACAGGTTAATTTACTAATTTCCTCTACAGACTCACAAAATTATTTGATAGATTCTGAAAAGATAAAAGCGCTTTAAAATAACCTACCTTCGGTGGATAAGCAAATGCATTTAAATACTCAAGAGATGTTTATACCTTCTGTATTCAGTTTACAAGGGTTAGCTTGTTCCAAAACAACCATATCCGAAACACACGCACCCACAAAACAAAGCACAGAAAACCCTGCTTACTGGTGTCAGGGATTCAACACAAAACAAACTACACCAAAACAAAAGAATTCTAAGCAACCTCCCTCCTCCTAATAACCTCGTTGGACCTTACTCTTCCACGTTTAGTAAACAAATTATTTGGAGCAGGGACGCAGAGGGCAAGGTTCTTAAACAGGGCTCAGTCCACTGCACTTAGCCGTCACCTGGCGGGGCATTTTTCGCGAAGTTTCAGAGTCAACAAAGAAGTTTTGTTGTCAGGGGGTAGGGCCTGCACAGCAGCAATAGGCGAAACGACAATAAGAAAGACAAAACCGGGTGGGGGAAGGGCGTGCAATACGCCCCCATACTTCGAGCAGCGACCACTGCGTGTCCCCCCAGGACTAAGGGGACGGAGGGGGCGGGGAGGCCACGCCGTCCCCGATTCCCTCGGCCCGAAGCCCCAAACCCCGGCGGGTCCCCGCCCTCCGTGGGCACGGGCGGGAAACGGCGGGGGGCGCCGAGGGGTCACCTTCCGCTCCCCCCCGCGGCCCGCCGCCCCTCGCGCCGAGCGCGGCGGGCAAACGGCCTCAGGCGTCAGCCTCACCGCTGTCACCGCGCGCCCCCGCCCCAAGGGGAGGCGCCCCCAGCCGCGCCGCCCGGGGCCAGCCGCCTGCCTCGAGTTCCGCGGCCGGGGCGCGGGCCTGGCCCGAACCCGGGCGCCGGTGCAAGGGCGCGGGCGCCGCCGCTTACCTTCCTCGGCGGTGTCCATCTTGTCTGGGGGAGCGGCGGTGACGCAGCCGCGAGGCTCCCGCTGTCGGGGCCGGAGCCTTCCGGCCGGGGCGGGGAGGGAGGGAGGGGGAGGAGGGAGGAGGGAGCGGAGCCGGGCCCGGACAGGTGCTTGTACTCAGGTGCGAGAGAGGAATCCAGAGGAAGGAGAGAGGGGGAAAGGGAGAGGGAGACAGGCTGACAGAAAGCGGACGTGAGAGGGGAGGGGGGAGGGGCGGGGAGAGCGGAGCGGAGAGGCCGGGGCGGGGCGCCGGGCGGAAGGGGCGGGAGCGCCCCCAACGACGCTGCCGTCACTTCCGCCGACGGCGACCGCGCGGGCCGGGAGAGCTGAGCGCGGGCGGGGCTGTGAGCCCACGGGCTCCGGGCCGCCTCCGTCTGGTTGTGGGCGGCGGGGCGGAAACCTAAGCAGGAGCGGATCTCTGGTGCCACCGAAGGCGGCGACAAAGGAGGCGCAGAGGCGGGGCGGAGGGGAGAGCAGCGTGAGCAGGCGCCTGGTGGCGAGGCGACGAGCGCAGCGAGGGCCCCGGCCGGTGTACACGACAGAGGCGGGTCCCTGGGCGGTTTAGGGATTCTCTGGGTGAAAATACGAGCTCTGCGCCCCGTCCCCCACCGCCGCGGGATGCTAGTGCCGTGTGTCTGGAGTGGGCCTAGGAATATGCATTTATGTTCGGCACCCGGATAGTTGGGGTGCACGTTTCGAGGAAGTACTGAAACATCCCTGAAATGTAAGAAGGCGCACACTAACGTTGCCAAAATTCCTCCCAGGGAGACTTATGCATTTGTTTCGAAGGACTTCAATAAACCACTTAGGCTGAGAATTGAAATACCCACCTCTAATAGAAATCGGTTCAGCGGCGAACAGGGCTTGGTATACTGAATTATGGACGCCTACCTGGCCAGAGCTGACCTGCTTCGGCCTTAGGAGAGGCTGACCTCTGCCTCCGTCAGTAGTCTACCTTTCCTCACTGACATAAGCTTGATTTTTCTTTAAATGAAGATCTATTTAGAAAATACGGTTTAGAAAGGCCACCACCCTAGAATCGCCTAAGTAGAAGCAAAGATGTATCTGAACCCCGCCCCCAAATATTTTAAACAATTTGCACATGATTTGCTGAAATAGATTCTCCAGCAATCTCTTTTCCATCTGTGTGACTAAAGGAGTTGGAAAGACCCCTCTTCCAAGCCTCCTAAATCAGAATGAGATTTAGAATAAAAATAATGAACCGGAGTCCAAAAAGAGAACAGCCCTTGAAAACTAATGTCGCTGATTTGACTGATTTCACTCATGTTACCCAAGGCAGGAAGGCAAATTCTTCTTGACCTGATAATGGAGACCCACTGATTTCAAGGGCTGAGCTTTAGAATTGATCCCATGTAAGCTTGTACTTAAAAATGTCGTTACTATCTCCCAAGAAATTGCATTTGAAGGAGGCTCATTCCCCAACCCCTATCCCTTCCACCCAACCCCGACAGAAGCTCACACCCCTGTAGGGCCTGTGGCAGAGCACTTCTCCCTGAGCTCAGACCAGTGGCACAGTTCAGGACCACCAAACCCAGTCTCATGTTGTATGGCATAGGGGGAGGAATTATGTGAGACAGACTTTGAGATTTGCTGAAGGAAGTACTGGTAATATTTCAGGGCAGGTATATAAACCTCAGGGTAGCATTGCTGGGGTAGGACCGGAGGGAAATGTGTGTATGTGGTGAGGTGGAGGGCTCCCTCTTGTCTTGAAGTGTTTTACTTAGTGATGCTCAAAAACATTACTTGTAGAATTGAGAATTGCCCCAACCTTTTTTCATTTAGCCTTTGGAAGTTAAATATAAGAGTAATAAACCAACGTTTGTTGAATCCCTGCTGTGTGCCAAGCACGGGTCCTCACAACAGCATTTTAGGATACATAAATCAGTCACACTTCTCTTGCTTGCCATTGACAGGAACCCAACTAAACTTGTAGGTCATGTTGGAGGAATGTACCATTGATCTGAACAAATTATGATGGGGGTCATGGTCCAGTGGGCCTGAAGGACTACTAACACCGGAGTCCCTCTCTCTGCCTTCACCCCTAAATTCTCCTTCTGCATATGAGTTTCCTGCTGTCAGGCTAGCTTCCTCCATATGGCTGGAGAAAAGGCCACTGGTAGCTCTCAAGGTTATATCTTCAGCCTCCGCATCAGATGGGCTGAGCGTGATGATCTCTAGTGCCAAGTTAAAAATTCCGGGGAAGGACAGGTAGTTGGTCCAGGTAGGTGCCCATCCCTGATCCAAATGACTATGCTAAAGAGCTAAGATCTGTGAGAACACGGACACTGCCATTGAACTACATTGCTTAGGTGAAGAAAGGAACATTTCCCCTGAGAAAGGGGAGGACAAAACAATAGATGCCCATTATACTAGAATTACTGTTTTCAAATGAGAATACCAACATTATATAAAAATATTTTCATTTGCCACACTTTTATCCAAATGGGTAGAGAATTTCAATCTGGAACAAATGTTATTTTAATCAAAAGAAACAAAGGTATAGCATACACATAGTTCCAGCCTCATTCGTGCGTGTGTATGTGTGTGGCTACTGTGTCATGAGGATATTCTAGTCTAGTGATGCTGGGTTGCCGTATAGCAATAAAATGAGCAAAAGGAGACATGTAGGAAAACAGAGTATAAGATTTTAGGAACAAACTGTAACAATAACAATTAACCAAACTCCTTATTATGTTCAATGATCATCAACCTCATAATATATGTATAGTAAATATTATACCCATTTTACAGATGAGGAGTCTGAGACTCACAACTGGTAAGTAACTAGCTCCTGGCCATATACATAGAAGAGGAACCAGAATTAAAGCACAAGTCAATCAAACTGCAGGCCTCCCGAGTTTTAAACCTCACCACTTTGCCATTAACAGCCACCCTCTGCACTGACATTAAACTCAACTTTTTACTGTGAGCCCATGTTTATATAGAAACCCATGACTTTGCAAGAGTTGCACAGAGCTGCTCCTGAATGAGCATAGATATGGTAATTAGGCAAAATGCCTTACTATAAGCCTGAAATTGTTCACATTAATGAATTATTGAAGGCAATTTATGGCATTATCTAAATATTAAACTCTTCTTATTTTCTCTTCCCTTTTCATTGTCCCTTCCTTCCTGTCTTCCCTTTCATCTCATCTTCCCTTCCCCTCCATTTTTCTTTTCTATTTTTCTTGCCTTCCTGTAATGAAATACAACAGAGATGTGGGCAAGAACACGGGGGCCAAAGGAAGAGGCATGCAGGCGGCAGACAGAGAAGACTGATGTGGTTGGACAACTGATTATGTTGAGCAAATAAGTAAAGACATCAAAAATGATGGTCAAATTTCCCACATTGGAGAAAATACTAACATAGAAAGGGGAAAGGCTAGAAAGAACCCTGAGGTGTTGGATTGGAAACATAGCTATCATTATGAACTTGCTTTAAAAAATATAAGCAGATAAAGAAATTTATATGCATATATGTATCCATGTATTATATATAATACATATTAAATATATATACTGGGAATATATACATACATCAATATACTGGGGAGTGTGTGTATGTATGTACACACACACACTTCCATACTGGGACAAATGACAAAATTAAAATTTGAATAAGGTTTGAATGTTAATGTTGGATCAGTATTGATTTCCTGACTTCAGAGATCCTTGTGCAGTGAAATATACTAGAGTGTTTAGGTTTGATGTAGGATTAGGCTTGAAGCTTATAGTCAAATGGTTCAGAAAAAGACTGTGTGGGGGAGGTGTGCGCGTGTGCCCATGTGCATGCATGCGCGCGTGTGTATGAGAGAGCGAGGCAGGAAGTTAAGAGTTAGTGAATTGGAGTGAAGGTAATATGAGAGTTTTTTGTACTGTACTTGCAATTTTTCTGTGTGAAATTATTCTGAAATACTTTTTTAAACGTAAAATTGGTAGTTGTTGATGGAACCTCAAAGCAGAGGTTCTTGAATTTGGGGGATCAGTCATAAACACCTTTGACTATCAGATAAAAGTATGGACCTTTCAGGGCGCCTGCGTGGCTTAGTCGTTAAGCGTCGGCCTTCGGCTCAGGGCGTGATCCTGGCGTTCTGGGATTGAGCCGTATCAGGCTCCTCTGCTGGGAGCCGGCTTCTTCCTCTCCCACTCCCCCTGCTTGTGTTCTGTCTCTCTCGCTGGCTGTCTCTATCTCTGTCAAATAAATAAAATCTTAAAAAAAAAAAAGTGTGGACCTTTTTTCCCAGAAAATTCCATAAGCACAAAATGTTGCGTACAATTTCAGGGGGTAGTTCAAGGGAGGCCTTCAAGTCCATGCACAAACTCCTGGTTAAAAGAACCTCTCAGTTACAGGATTGAGAAAAACTGATAACATTCATTTCCTTTTCCATGAACATAGCAGGCTAGGTTATTTAAGCCAACAGTTGAAAATGCTAGGTAGAATATAAAAAACATATTCTTACATGTTGAGAAAATGGTAAGGAAATTACTGGGCCAAAATCTAAGGACAAGAGGTAAACGGAAACTTGAAGTTGCTTTTGCTCTTTTGAGCCAGGCAAACTTGAGCTTGCGTTTTGACAGTTTCCAGAAGCAAGAAAAATAATTATGGAAGCCCAGAACTTGCCCAGCACAAGACTGTGTTAAGGGACTTTCTACCAGGATTCTCCCCAGTGCCCATAGGGCTGCTATCTCCGGGGAATGGTGAGCCAGAAATAAATCTGACCCCTCCCCAAGACATCTAGGAATAGTTGTCTGCTGGTGATACCCACA
This sequence comes from Ursus maritimus, assembly GCF_017311325.1. Lineage (NCBI taxonomy): Eukaryota > Metazoa > Chordata > Mammalia > Carnivora > Ursidae > Ursus > Ursus maritimus. Next base: position 55,427,894 of record NW_024423897.1, read on the forward strand.
AACCAGCCCTAGCATGGATTGCACCCCAAACTTCCATCACCCCAGTGACTAAATAATCTCTGCAGTGAATTAAGGTCGAAATGATCTTGGACCACTGGAATCCCCAAGCACCTGGTAGAAACAAATGCAGATTCCCTCTAGAGAAATGCACTGTCTCCTTGCTGCCTTGGTCTGCTGGGGCTGCCATGAAAGAATACCACAGACTGCGTAGCTTAAACAACAGGAATGTGTTTTGTCACGGTCCTAGAGTCTGGGAGTACAAGGTCAAGATACCGTTGAGGTTGGTTTCTCCCGGGGCCCCTCCCCTTGGCTTGCACATGGCCGCCTTCTTGCTGCGAGTCCTCATGTGGTCTTTTTTCCGTGTGTGCACATCCGTGGTGTCTCTTCTTCCTCCTACAAGGACTGCTGTCCTACCCACATGACCTCATTTAATCTTAATTACCTCCTTAAAGGCTCTATCTGCTAATATTGTCACATTCAGAGTGAGGGCTTCAAAAATGAATTTTGGGGAGGACACAGTTCAGTCCATAACACCAGCCCTCAAAGAACCTCCCCAAATACGCTTACAAGGACAATGAGCTACACACAATAAACATAATCAAATACGTGTGTGTGTGTGTGTGTGTGTGTGTGTGTGTTTATATATGTGCATATATATGTCACAGGATGCCCTGAGCAAGAACTCACGTAACAGCAGAAACCACCCCACAAAGACTTCCGGTATAGAAATTTCTAGACACAAATCGTAAAGAAACTACATCTAAGATATTTTTAAAACAGTGATGAAACGATTTTATTTTAAGATGTTAATGTTAGGGGCACCTGGGTGGCTCGGTCGTTAGGCGTCTGCCTTTGGCTTCAGGGCGTGATCCCAGAGTCCTGGGATCGAGCCCCACATCAGGCTCCTCCGCTAGGAGCCTGCTTCCTCCTCTCCCACTCCCACTGCTTGTGTTCCCTCTCTCGCTGGCTGTCTCTCTCTCTGTCAAACAAATAAATAAAATCTTTTTTAAAAAAATAAAAAAATAAAATGTTAATGTTATAACAGAATGACATCTTTGCCACCATTTAAACATAAACTGAACATTTTTATTGATCGAGAAATAAAGAGATACATAATTTTTGAGGGAGAATACAAGCAAAATCTTGACAGAACTCTGCACGTTAGCCCGAATGAGGCTGCATGTGTCCTTGTGCATACAGAGGTCTGTAGCCTGTGAACCTTCTCTGGTAGTGGCCACCTTTCATTCACCTGAGGCCAACCCAGGCCTTGACATATAGTAGCATGTCAGTAAATATTGGCCGAATAAATCAAGTATGCTTCTGCAGGAGCTGCTTTCTGATGCTGGAATAACAACATGTATGCGAAGGCCTTTCTTAGGAAAGACAGATTCATATCATAGCTGACATATCAATTGAGCAACCATGACACATTACCTTCAGTGAGTCTGTCCTTTTATACCTGCATTTCTTGGTTGTAATAAGTTCAATTTCAATACTTCATACAGATATTCTCAACAAGGATGTACATTGAGTCAAATCAAATCATCAAAACAGAAAACCAGAGTTTCATATTACTGGCATGTATGGTTATGAAATTCCCATCAAAATCCTTTACGATTTAAGCCAAAATGTTGCTGAGATAAAGGCCTTCAAGATCACAGTTCCTTTTTCTCCAGATGGTTATTATGAAAAATTTCAAACCTACCAAAAAGGTGAAGAAATAGTACAAGGAACAGCTCTACGTCCTCAACCTTGATTCTACAATTATTAACATTTAGCCATACGTATTTTAACTATACTTTTTCTTCTCCGTATCATTTGGAAGTATGTGTCTGAACAACCTTGCCCCTAAGCACATTAAGGTGTATCTCCTAGAGTTAAAATAATCTGTACAACCATTAGCAACCCATAATAATATCTAGAATCTAAAGTTTCTGTGATTGTCCCAAGTATGCCTTGTACAGTTTTGTTTTGAAAAAAAAATTTTTTTTTTTAAGATTTTATGTATTTATTAGAGGGATACAGAGAGAAAGCAGGAGTGTCGGGGAAGGAGCAGAAGGAGAGGGAGAAGCAGGCTTCCTGCTGAGCAGGGAGCCCCATGCTGGATTTGACCTCAGCACCCTGGGGTCATGACCTGAGCCAAAGGCTGACCCTTAAAAGACTGAGCCACCTAAGCGCCCCTGAAAAAAAACATTTGTAACACAAGCATCCAATCAATCTAGCTTCGTGCACTGCCAAAGGTTTCAGTCTGTATTCCCCCCATCCTTACTCCAAAACAGTCCCAATGGGGCACCCAGGTGGCTCAGTCGGCTGAGCGTCTAACTCTTGATTTCAGCTCAGGTCATGGTCTCAGGGTCGAAAGATCAAGCCCCTCGTTAAGCTCTGTGCTGGACATGGAGCCTCCTTGAGATTCTCCCTCTTCCTCTGCTCCACCCCCACGCTCATGCTCTGGCTCTCTCTCTCTCTCCCAAAAACAATAAAATAAATAAGAAAAAATTGAAAATAAAATAGTCCCTGTACCTTTGTTTTCTGATGACATGCCTGTTGGCTGATCACAGGACAGTGGTTTATACAATATCCCTCATTCTAGATTTGTCTGAGTGTTTCTTCCTGTTCTCATTTAACTTGTTCCTTTAGCCCCTCTGTTTTCTGTAAACTGGAAATTAGCCTAGAGGCTTGATTTGTTTTGGGTTAAACATTTTTTTAGAAAGAATATCTCATAGGTAGTGTCGTATCTTTCTTACGACAGCACATGGATGGGTCAGAAAGTCAGGCTGAGCCACTACTAACGTGACTGAGTTCGATCACTTAGTTAAGGTGATTGCTACCAAGTCTTGACACAGGACTCAATCCCAGGATCATGGGATCGTGTCCTGAGCTGAAGGCAGATGCTTAACCAATGAGCCACCCAGGCGTCCCCAAGGCTCACCATTTATTAATAATCTGTTGAGTACTACTTGAAAGCCACAGTCCTTCATATCCTTTTATTCGTATCTTCCTCACTAAGTAGGACAGCTAGATTTTAAAGTTATTCTTATATTTGAAATTGCATGTTATCATTAAAAACATTCTTACTGATATTCCTAGTAGCAAATATATTTTACAAGACCTTCTAAGCTCTTTATTACAAAATTCTCTCTTGATTTTTTCCAGTGAAATAACCTTGTTCTAATTTGTGTCTATCTCCTAATTGTTGCAAGAAAGAAAGAAAGAGGGAGAGAGAGAGGAAAGGAAGGAAGGAAAGAAGGAAGGAAGGAAGGAAGGAAGGAAGGAAGGAAGGAAGGAAGGAAGGAAGGAAGGAAGGGAGGGAGGGAGGAAGAAAGGAAGGAAGGGAGGGAGGGAGGGAGGGAGGGAAGGAAGAGAAAGAAAGGAAAGGAAAGGGTGCCTGGGTGATTCAGTCAGTTAAGCATCTGCCTTTGGCTCAGGTCATGATCCTAGGGTTCTGGATCAAGTTCCCCATTGGGCTCCCTGCTCAGCGGGGAGCCTGCTTCTCCCTCTCCCTCTGCCACTCAGCCTGCTTATGCTCTCTCGCTCTCTCTCTCACTCGCTGTCTCCCAAATAAATAAATAAAATCTTTAAAAAGGGAAGAAAGAAAATAAAAGACCACAGTTGACTCCTGCTGCTCTTCCTGAGTGGCCGGGCCCTGAGTGCTTATCCACGTGATGTAGGCCAGGCCTTGAGAGTTCCTCCCGAAGAGACCAGAAGAGGGAAAGAAGAAGTAAGGAACCCCTTCACCTCTTCTGAGCCACATACAAATTCAGACTGAGTTGCCACATTTCCTACCTCACTACTCAATGCAGCCAGTTAAAAGAGACCTTTTACTTAACGCCATATATGCAAAAGTTCAGCCACAAACGAGGCAAGGTCCCCAACTCCTGTGAAAGGGCAGAGTGTGGGAAGGGCCGTAAGGACTCAGCACGACCAGGAACTGGGCACTTTCTGCTGCAGCATCAGAGCAAGATCAGTAAGTCCTGGGCAAACACGGTGGAATCCTGGGATGAAGTAAAACATCAGGAGGCGAGCAGGTGCCTCATGGGGACCAGAGCCCATTAGAGTCAGCAGTTGGCACCAGCCCTGGGATGGCAAAGAGGGTCAGAAACGAGGAATAATCTGGCATTCGCTCATCCTGCCAACCCAGAGGACACACGGGCCAAACACATACCCATACATTTCCTCTTTACTCGGTCTCCCTTCCAGAACAAGATATGCGTTGTCAGGGGTTGCAAGCAAGTTGGGAAATACTAGGCTTCTCTACTATAGGATTTCTGGGAGCCTTTAATCTATTAAAATGTGTTGAGGATTTACAAAAAAGGGAATGTTACCAGTGGTGTCCACATGTCCTTGGCCACCGACCCCTTCTCTAAAAGGCCATCTCATGTAGCTGGAATGAGTCCAAGCATGCACTCTGCAAAATGTTGAACCAGATAGGCCCATGGGACCCCAAGGATAAATGAATCAAGAGGTCCACCCTTGAGAGTAGAAAAGCACCTAAATTAGCTCTGGAACCTTCCACGTCCAGAGGATCCCATAGCCCAGGAATTCCTTGAAACCGTATTGGATTTCCCAGACTAAGGCAGATCCCCCCAGGCTGGTAATGCATCCCCTTCCATCTCTGGATGCTGGGTTGCCCTTGTAAGCTCACAAGTCAGTTCCAGAGTGTCACGGAGCTCTGCGGCAGTCAACAAGCATTTTCAGGAGTGAACTATGAACTTCTTAATGTTCTTACCTTTGGGATGTGGGACGGTAGGCTAAAATGGTGGCCCCCCAAAAGATATGTCCATGCCCTAATCCCTGGAACCTATGAATGTTACCTTATTTGGAAAAACAGTCTTGCAGGTGTGATTAAGTCAAGGCTCTTGAAATGAGAGAATCATCTTGCATTATCCAGGTGGACCAAAAATGCAATGACAGGTGACCTTCTTAGAGAAGGGCAGAGAGGGGCGCCTGGGTGGCTCAGCAAGTTAAGTCCCGGGATCGGGCCTGGGTCGGGCTCCCCGCTCAGCGGGGAGTCTGCTTCTCCTTCTGCCCTTCTCCCTGCTCATGCTCTTTCTCTCTCTCTCTCTCTCAAATAAATGAATGGAATCTTAAAGAAGAAGAGGAAAAAAAGAGTGGGGTAGAGAGAGATTTGAGACGCAGAGACGGCCACGTGGGATGGAAACAGAGGTTGGAGTGGTGCAGCTGCAGCCAGGAACATTTGGAGCCACCAGAAACCGGAAGCAGCCAGGAATGGATTCTCCTCAGGGCCTCTGTAGGAAACGTGACCCTCCCAACACCTCGATTTCAGACTCTCGGCCCCCAGAATTGCTATGTGAGATAATACCTTTCTGTTGTTTTAAGCTATTCCGTTCATGGTAATTTGTTACGGCAGCCACAGTGGTTAGGGAATATCCGCGCTCAAGCAGCAGGGTCGCCTTCAGCATTGACCACCCCCCCACCCCCCCCACCCCCCCACCCCCGGCAGCAGCCCCTGCAGCCCTGTGTCCAGCTCCAAGCCCCTCTGCCACACCGAGCCCCGCGCAGCATGCAGGGGCCGCTCCCGGGGCCGCAGGGGAGTCTCGCTCTGGGGTGTCCCTTGAAACATGTTTTGATTTGATTGGCTTCTACCCTGAAATTGTGTCGTTGCCCTAAACGGAGGCTCTCCCTTAGAGATTTTATCTTAGCCCTGCGGAACCCAGAGGAGTCCTTAGAGATCGTCTAGCACATCTCCCTCCTGTATTTATGGAAAACATTCAGCTCCCAGGCTGAATTTCTTCTGTCATCTCGTGTGTTCATCACCATCAAACGTTTACGGAGTGGTTTCTCTGTGGAATATGCTTTGTTAGACCCTGAAGATACGCAGGTCAGGCTGATCAAAGACTTCCTTTCTGTCCCTGAAGAAGTTACCATTCAATTCAGAAACACTTTCTAGGTTTACTGGGAAAAAAATCTCAACCTCACTTGGGGAACCCATGTAATGATTGCCATTCTGAGTGCTTAGATGTAATTCTGAAGTCCAACTAGAATTTCTCAATTCCTTAGGTTTAAACCTTTTTTTTTCTTCAAGATTTTATTTATTTGAGAGAGAGCACAAGCAGGTAGGGGGACAGGGAGAGGGACAAGCAGATGCCCCGCTGAGCAGGGAGCCTGATGCGGGGCTCGATCCCAGGACCCCAAGATCATTACCTGAGCTGAAGGCAGATGCGTAACTGACTGAGCCACCCAGGAGCCCCTAAATCTTCTTTTTTTTTCTTAAAGATTTTATTTATTTATTCAACAGAGATAGAGACAGCCAGCGAGAGAGGGAACACAAGCAGGGGGAGTGGGAGAGGAAGAAGCAGGCTCCCAGAGGAGCAGGGAGCCTGATGTGGGGCTCGATCCCAGAACGCTGGGATCATGCCCTGAGCCAAAGGCAGACGCTTAACGACTGAGACACCCAGGCGCCCCACCTAAATCTTCTTTTTGAGGACAAACTGTTAAAGCGTATAACATACATGTTACTTTTGTTTGTGAAGTTCTCCTTCCTCCTTGTCTCCAGGCAACAAGACCTGCCTCTTTCTCTCTCTCTCTCTCTTTAAAGTAAGCTCTACGCCCAATGTGGGGCTTGAACTCACAACAGGGAGATCAAGAGTCGCATGTGCTACTGACTGAGCCAGCCAGGCGCCCCCTGATCTGCCTGCCTTCTAGAGAACTGCTCCTGCCTCACTGCGAACAGAGCTCTAAGGGACCTGCCAGTCTCACCATGGGCCCATCCCCCTCTTCCTCCTCCGCCCTGGGAAGGGCGCACAGTCTAGGCTGGACAAATGCATACTCTTGGTGCCCACAGTGCCATGTCTCCACTGCCAGCCCCTTCAATCCGCTCACCACCCACCCCCAGGCCCCACTCTGAGTCCCAGTTTCTGACACTGTAGTTGACAATTACGTCTACAGTTCAGATATCGATCCCCACAATATTCTTAACTTAAATCTTTAACCAATCATTCAGAAGCTCTCAATAACATCTAACATTGGCCGAGCCCTTGCTGAGTGTCAGACCCTGTCCAATGAACTCGGGCCACAATACCTCGTTCGGATCTCAACACTCCTAGGAGGTAGGCGCCGAACAGGAGAGAGCTCGGCTTCAGTGAGTTACCCAGGCCTGACGCCTCGGAAGGGGTGCACTCTGAGTCCAGGGCCTGTGCCAGGAAACACAGCCTGGGCTCTCAGGGAACTCTGAGTCCCCATCAGAGGTGCCCCCTGCTCCCCGTGCTGTGGAGTTCACATGGGGGGTTTAGCCTCGCCCCCTCCTTCCCTCCCTGGGCTTCTCCATGTCCCACGTCTCCTGGGGTGGACCCACAGCTGTGGCTCTCAGGGCCTTACCTCCTTGTGAATAAGACCACGGGGACCACTCTCTTGACCTATCTAACTTCTGGGTAGTCACTGAGAGACTGACTACACGAACGGACAATGGCCTGACCGGATAGGACGACGAGAGAACTCTAACCCACAATCCGCAAAACCAGCCCAGGAAGGCAAACTGTAACCTCTCAGCAATTGGCCTGGAAGGGTCAGAGCTTAATAACTCTCAGCTTCTCTAACTTTTGGTCCCACTTCCAACTTTGGAGCAAGGAGAGAAAGCCAACCACATACCTGAAACTGATCACACAGGATGCCCGGCGTCCCCTTAGCCCGCCTCTGGGTCCCAGATCCAGCACCCTCCACACAGAGAATCTCTGAAGCCTTAGAAAGCTTCCCCACTCCTCTCAAATCCGGGAGGGTGGCCTGCCCCGTGTGTATAGTAAGCTCTGAATAAATAGCCTTTGCTTTTCTCCTTTGGGTGGCCTTTGTGTATTTCCACATCATTTGAGTTTTAACCAGTCTTAAGTCTTTCTTTTGGTGCCTCGTCCACCCCTGCCCTTCCCCAAACCTTCACCACCCTCTCTGACCTGTCCCCCAGCCTCCAATCCGTCACATTTTGGCAGAAATGACCCTAAGCATCAGCCTTTTCTGCCAGTGACTCATCAGTTTCTTCGTCAGGCTGCTCTACTGCATGGCAGGTGAGACCTCCAATCACGGCCTCACACCCACAGAGGCTCCTTTTAGCCCCAGTCCTGGGAAGCAGTTACCATGGCAATAGAGGCGCGCACGCAGGCGCAGGCGGGGAGAGCGGCTCAAAGCAGCCAAGGAGGGGCCGGCCTTGCTCCGTCGGCCCTGCTCAATCCCACTTTAGCCTCGTCCCACCGCCCCCCTCACCTCCCAGAGCAAACACCGGGTGGGAGTGGGAGTGGTCCCTGTCGGCCACTCTTGGACCCTGTCTAGCACATCCCCCACATTGGCTCTTCACCATTGTCGTCACTTGGTTGTGCAGCTCGGACTGTGTTGCTTAGCAACGAAATAACAAACAAGGTAAATCGAATCTCCATCGAATCTGCGTGAATGCCTTGTTAACATGGACGCCTTGTCAGAGCTGCAGCGCCAACGCGGGGGTGGGGCTAAACCCTTTTAAATGTAGGATTAACGCACAGAGTAAAAAGTGGGCAAAGCTTAAGTGCACATCTTGATAACTTGTAACCAACACCCAGAACAGGTTGTAGAGCATTTCCAGGACTTCACGGAATTCCCTCCCGCCCTTCCCACTCAACACCCACTCCCCAGGGACGAGAATGTGATTCCATCACCATCAATTTGCTCTGCTTTTGAACTTCAAATGAATGGAATCAGACAGGGTGGACCATTTGCGTCTGACTTGTTTCACTTATCATTAAGTCAGTGAGATTTCCCCATTGTGTGTGTAGCTGCAAGAGTGGGATTCCGTCTCCTCTGAGCAATAGAACTGTTAGGGCTTTGAACTTTATCCATCTCCTGGCTTCTCTGTCTCATCTTCGCCACTGAAGCTCCTGATGGCTATCCATTTGAGCCAACCCCAGCTCACCCAGCCTCTTTAACATACTGGCTCATCTCTGCAAGTGGCTGGGGCTACCCACCCCTCCATTCCAAGGACTCCTGGCCTGCTTTTTTCCCATCACTCAGTGTGGCTGAGACCATGTATCCCTCGTTCCAGGGCCACCTGAATTACGGTGTCACAGAGCCCAGGCGGCCAAGACAGCTGTAGGCATTAGAATCCTGTTTGCTCCAGACAGATTCATTCCCTTCCAGTTAGTTCGACTTCTTCTAATTTTTTAAACTGTTTATTTTGAAATAATTTTACAGAAAAGTTGCAATGATTATACAGACTCTTCTATACATTTCACCCACATTCCCCAAATGTTAATATTTTGCACATTTGCTTTACCGTTCTTTCTCTCCACGATGTAGGAAAGATGTTAGGGTTCAAAGCTGACAGCCAAGAGTTCTTGAGATGTCTTTGGTGCAAAAAGGTGGTTTTACTAAAGCATGGGTTCAGGACCCGTGGGCCGAAAGAGCAACCCTGGGGTCATGAGGAGTGGCCCATTATATACTTTCAAGTTGGGAACGGGTTAGGGATAGCATAAGTCTCTAAGGAATTTTGGAAACAAGATTTCCAGGACCTTGAGGGGGCTAGCTATTGTTGGGAAAAGGTCATTTATTACTGCCTAATAAAACCTTAGTCATGAGACCCTTCAGATGTATATCGGTGGGCCATGTGCTTGGGGAATGATTGCCAACATGTACCTTGAGGGGTTTAGAGATAAAGGAAATTTCTGAAGGAATTTTTATATGTTAAAGTAGACTTACAGGGTCCTGGGGGTTGGGTTAAGGTTTTTTTTGCCCTTAGCAAAGTATTAACATCGAGGCAGTTGAGTCCCTAGAGGAAGGTCACTCTGCCTGTTTCAAGGACTTGTCAGTGGGCTGTAGGGAGTAAGGAAATTTAATAATTTCTCTTCTCCCTTTGTTTCCCACATGACCCATATATGAATACTTTGTGTACATTTATTTCTCTAAACTGTTTGAGAATATATTGTAGACATTGTGCCTCTTTGCCTCTAAATACTTCACTATATGTTTCTATTTTTTTTAAAGGACATTTTTTTACATAACCACAGTACATTTATCAAAATGAGGAAAGGGGTGCCTGGTGGCTCAGTCTGTTAAGCCTCCGACTCTTGATTTCACCTCAGATCATGATCTCAGGGTCATTAGACTGAGCCCCATGCCTGGCTTTGCAATCAGGGTGGAGTCTGCTTGGGATTCTCTCTCTTCTTCTGCCCCCTGTACCCCCGCTCATGCTCTCTCTCTAAATAAGTAAAATCTTTTTTAAAATGAAGAAATTGGGACGCCTGGGTGGTGCGGTCATTAAGCGTCTGCCTTCGGCTCGGGGCGTGATCCTGGCGTTCTGGGATCGAGCCCCACATACGGCTCCCTGCTCCGCTGGGAGCCTGCTTCTTCCTCTCCCACTCCCCCTGCTTGTGTTCCCTCTCTCGTTGGCTGTCTCTCTCTGTCAAATAAATAAATAAAATCTTTTAAAAAATAAAATAAAATAAAATGAGGAAATTAACATTGGCATACCAGTATTATATAACTACAGACCTTATGCAAATTCTGCCAATCAGCTACTGATGCATTTGTTTGTGAAAGTTGCAGGATCTTTCGAATTATTTTTTATTATGGTAAAATATATATCGCATAAAATTATCATTTTAACCTTAATTTTAAAATATTTTCTATATTTTTTAAGAATTTTTATTTTAATTCCAGTTAGTTAACATACAGTGTTATATCAGTGTCAGGTGTACAACACAGTGATTCAACACTTCCATACATCACCCTGTGCTCATCACAAGTGTCCTCCTTCATCCCCGTCACCTGTTCCCCCACCCCCAACCCCTCCCCTCTGGTAACCATCAGTTTGTTCTCCATAGCTAAGAGTCTGTTTCTTGTTTTTCTCTCTCTCTCTCTCTCTCTCTCTCTCTCTCTCTTTTCCCCCCTTTACTCATTTGTTTTGTTTCTTAAATTCCACATGTGAGTGAAATCACATCGTATTTGTCTTTCTCTGACTGACTTATTTCGCTTAGCGTTATACTCTAGCTGCAACCATGTGGTTACAAATGGCAAGATTTCACTCTTTCGTACGGCTGAGTAGTATTCCATTGTGTGTATACATCGCATCTTCTTTAGCCATTCATCAGTCGAGGGACAGACACTTGCACTGCTTCCATATCTTGGCTATTGTAAATAATGCTACTGTAAACGTAGGGGTGCCTGTTTCCCCTTGATTAGTGTTTTCGTATTCTTTGGGTAAATACCTAGGAGTATGATTACTGGATGGTAGGGTAGTTCTATTTTTAACTTTTTGAGGGACCTCCATACTGTTTCCACGACGCCCACACTGGTTTGCCTTCCCACCAACAGCACAGAAGTGGTCCTTTTTCTCCACATCCTCACCAACACTTTTTGTCCATTGTAACCATTTTTAGTGTACAATCCAGGGCATTAAATTCATTCACAATGTTGTGCAGCCATTACCACTGTCTTAGTCCATTTGGCCTGCGGGAACAAAAATACCACAGACCAGGTGGCCTATACACAGCAGACATTTACTTCTCACAGGTCGAGGGGCTGGAAGTCTAAGATCAAGGTGTCATCAAATAAGGTGCCTGGTGAGGACGCTTCCTGTTTCATAGATGGCAGTCTCTCATTGTGTCCTCACATGGCAAAAGGGGCAAGGGAGCTCTCTGGGGTCTCTTTTATAAAAATACTAATCTCATTCACAAAGGCTCTGCCCTCATGACCTAATCACCTCTCAAAGGCTCCCCCTCCAGCCACCATCCCAGTGGGGATTAGGTTTTAATATATGAATCGGGGGTGGGGGGGCACAAACATTCAGTCTGTAGCAAACACTATTGGTACACACATCATGTTTCACAATGAACTGAAACTCTGTACTCACTGAACAGTAACCCCCATCTCCCACCCCTGCAGCCCCTGGAAACCACGCTCTAGCCTATCTCTGAATTTGCTGATTCTGAGTACCTCACAAAAGTGGAATCAGACGATATTTGCTCCTTGATTGGATGATTTCATTCGGTATAAGGTCCTCAAGGTTCATGCATGTTGTAGCCTGACTAACGTCCTTTCTAAGGAAAGGGGGAAAATGCCATTTTTCCTGTTCAGGATCCAACGCCGAATCCAAAGTGCATTTAAGGTGTCATGGCTGTTTAGTCCCTTTAAATAAGGAATAATTTTGGAATCTTTCTGTTGTTCATGACATTGGCATTTTTATAGGCTACAGGCCAGTTATTTTGTAGAAGAACCTTTCGGTCTGATTTGTTTGCTCTCCCCTCACAAACTGAGGTTATGAATTTTGGGCATGAGCAGCACTGAAATGACATGGCTCCTCTGTGGCTTCATATCAGATGCTCGTGTTGGCCATTTGTCCCATTACCGGTGGTGCTAATTTTGATCACTTGGCTAAGGGGGCTGCCAGTTTCTCCACTGTAAAGCTGTTGTTTTTCCTTCTCTGGTTCGTATCCTGTGAGGAGAGAGTGAGACCGTATACAAATCCCGTTTCTCACTAAACTTTCACCCACTGTTTGAGCATCTGCTGACGATTCTCTCTGACACATCATTGCTCTGGTGGCAAACGGTACATCGAATTCCTTTATTCCTTCGACACCTATCAGTTGATATTCCACCATAGGAAGAGCTCTCTCTTCTCCCCAATTATTTTTTCATTTATATAATTATATCAGTAGGCACGTGTGGATTTTTACTTTAGACTATGATTGCGATAGAATAAAATAAGAATAGTCATAATTCAATACTATCCTTATTGTCAGCCAAATTATCCCAGATTTGTCCAAAGGGAGTTCCTCCAAGCTAACTTTCTTGGGTTCTTTGGATAAGTTCCTATGATTCTCTGAGCACGTCCTCACTGCCTGGCACGATAATATGATCTGGTTTCATCCATATCCTTCCTCTCTGAGCCCTGCAATTAGCTATTTATCTGAAGAGCTCTGGTTTCTTTTAGTGGAGAATGATATTGAGAACCCCCGATCTGGGTGTTGGGTGAGCCTCAAGACCCTCATAGCTGGTAGAATGACTGAGGCGTCTTCACCTGGACGTACCAGAGTTAGCCACAGGACACTTGCAGGTGCCTTCACATATCAGTGCTTGTTCTCAGTTGACTGCTAAATTATAGATATTAAAATTATTATTTTATTTATAAAAATTATTATTATAAACCACCACTGATTTATTTTCTTTTTGAAATGTACGTATTCGTGTATTACTTTCCTGTTGCTGCTATAACGAATAATCAGGAACTTAGTGGCTTAAAGCAGCACCAGTTCATTGTCTGACACTCACCGGGGGTCAGAAGTCTGAGATGGGCTTCACTACCCTGTCCAGGAGTCAGGGTGTTCGCTGCACTGAGTTCTTCCTGGAGGTTCAGGGCAAAAGCTCTTTCCTTGCCTTTTTCCACCTTCTAGAAGCTGCCAGCATTCAGGGACTCGCATCCTTTCCTCCATCTCCAAAGCTAGCAATGGCATCTCTGGGCTCTCTGTTTCTGTGGTTACATCTCTTCTGTTGACTCTGCCCCTCCTGCCCCCTCTTCCCTGTGATTCCCCCGGGGCCCACCCAGGTAATCCAGGATAATCTCCCACCTTCAGAGCCTCAACCTAATCACGCCTGCAAAGTCCCCCCCCCCCTTTGTGTGGGGCCGTGTGTGCCACAGAGCATATCTACAGTTTCTAGGATTAGGGGGCAGACATCCACGGAGGGCCACTACCCTATCATGATGCATTGACTATGCCCTTAAATAATGAACATGAATTAAGTAGGTAATAACAGAAACGGTTATAAGAAAGGAGGCCCAGGTGCACAGCCGCTGTCTTGCTCACTGCTGGGGCTCTTGCTGGCAGCGGCTGCCCCTGCGCTTGGGCCGCAGGGCAGCCGAGGCAGCGACCTGTGTGTCAAGGTGGTCTGAGCCAGCCTCAAAGTCAAGGCCCCAGGGTCGCCTCCCAGGCAAATGGCTCCAGACTGGGCAGAGACTCTCCTTCCAACCAACAGCTCCCAGGGCGAGAGGCCCCCCTTTTCTTGTCTCTGAGATTCCTCCAGCTGGCACACATTTTAGGGGCAAAACCAGGACACCATGAGGCCCGTGGGAGGCGGTTCCCATTCGAGTAGACAGACTGCAAGCAGACGGTGTTGCTTACAGCGTCTACACAGCCACCGTCCGTCAGCACCCCTCGGCTTCTTCCCCCAACCCCACCCCCATGCCCGGCCTGCCTGGCCCTGCCCACGGCGCGCCCACCGGGCTGGGCAGGGGTCCCGCGTGTCCCCACTGCGCCCTCGCTTCCCACGCTAGCTCTTGGCCGCCTGGTTTCTGCTTTCTCTCGAGAACCCCCGAATCCCTACTGCGAGGACATTTGTATTTGCTTTTCTCCCCTAATACAAATATTGCTGTTTTCCAAACCTCCCGCCCCCTGCGGTGCCTTTGATTCTGAGCCAGGTCTCTCCCGGAGTCGGGACGGATTCCGCTGACTCGGCACCCGGATTCGTGCTCCCCTCCCCCTCCCTGCGCTCCCACCCCCAATCTCGGGTGGCCCTTTGAGGGGGGCATCGAACCTACCCAAGGACACCAGCGCTCTGGGTCCCTAGCGGCGCCCGCAGCTCCTCCCCCCACCCTACCCACTCCCTGCGGCCTGAGGTTGGCTGGGACCCGGGAGGGACGGGATCCAGGTGCCAGGTGCCTGATGGCTGAGCCGCGGGTGGCACACACTCAGCCCGTGCCCGCCTGAAAGCCCTCCCTGGCTTCCCCCCGCTCCCGCCCCCCCAGAATGAGTTAAGGTTGGTTTTGGTATCTCTCGGGGCGGCTGGGTGCACCTGATGCGGACTAGCTCCGTTAGGGTCGGGTGTCACCCTTTTCCCAGGCCACAGTCCCTGGAGGCTGGGCAGACGAGTCTACGCAGCCTGGGCCCTGGACAGTCCTGGGCACGCGTGCGCACCTGCAGGAGGGCCTCGCGAGCCCCCTTCCTCCTGCGCCTGCAGTTGCGGCTCCTCACCCTCCCTCTGCCGCTCTAACAACCCAGCCCAGCCCAGCCCACCCGAGGGGGAAAGAAAAGGGAAAATGGAGGCCCGAAGAAAAGTTAGCGGGGGGCCAAGAGCCAGAAGATCTTTCGAAAGCGATTTTTTTCTTGCGCTTAGAACAGAAGTGATACACCTTACACGGCCCTCCGAGAGCTAGAATATCCCTTGACAGGGCGCAAAGGACAATTCTTTTCAGCCTCTTTCTGAGCCTCACTCACATGTACCACTCATCCACCTAAAATGTACAAGTCAGTGGTTTGGTATATTCACTGAGTCGTGCCATCATCACGACAATCCACTCGGACCATTTTCCTCTCCGTAAAGGGAAACCTGTACCCATCAGCAGTCACTCTGTCTCTCCTCACCCACCAGCCCCTGGCAAACTCTAATCTTTTTATTTTTATTTTTTTACGATTTTATTTATTTGTCAGAAAGAGAGAGAGAGCACAAGCAGGAGGCTGGGGGAGAGGCAGAGGGAGAAGCAGGCTCCCCACTGAGCAAGTAGCCCCCTGCAGGACTCGATCGCCACGACGCAGGGATCATGACCTGAGCCGAAGGCAGACCGCTTACCTGACTGAGCCACCCAGGCACCCCCAAACTCTGTCACTATAGATTTAACTATTCTGGACATTTCCTATAAATGAAGTCATATGATCTGTGGTCTTCTGTGTCCGGTATCTTCCACTTAGCATAATGTTTTCAAGGTTTATCCATATTGTAATACGTGTCAGTACTTTATTCCTTCTTATAGCCAAATATTCCATTGAATGGACGGAGTACATTTTATTTCTCCATTCATTAGTTGATGGACACTTGGGTTGTTTCCACTTTTTGGCTATTGTGGATAATACTGCTGTGAACATTTATGTATAGAGTTTTGTGTGGACCCATGTCTTCAATTCCCTTGGCTCTATACCTGGAAGGACCATTGCTGGGTTATATGGTAAATTTAACATTTCAAAGAACCATCAAAAACCTCACTTTAGCTTTTTGGGGAAGAGGAAGGTGGGGCAGGTTCAAAAAATAGTTGAATGGATCTACAACAGCGCTGGACAGATCACCTCCCGCATGTGGACAGAAAGCCTTCTGTGCAGAAAGCCGACTGCATGGAGACCTATGAGAGGAATTGTTCTCTGTACTGCGTGGAATGAGACAGAGCTCAGGGAGGGCAGGATCCAGTGAAGACATCCTCCTCTGGAAGAGAAGGGGACAGACATCCCAGCTCCCAGCTGCCACCCATCACAGGGGCCTTAACGAACGGCGTGCAGAAATCCACACGCATGGCCAGCAGTGACTGGTTGGGGTGGGGGTTCTGCTGAGATTGTGGGGAGGAGTCCAGCCTTACAGCTGAAATAATATTTGCGTCCACCTCCAAGAGAGTTTGCAGCAGGGAGGAGAGAACAGCATGGACTAACCCAGCAGTGTGACGCGCCTGATGCACTTGGCCCTGAAGAAAGGAGGCTAGGAGTCAGAGGGGAGGGGCCCAGGGGAGTAAACTGAGGTCTGACATCAGTGCCATGCTAGGGAGTTTGAACTTGAACATTTAGCCTCTGGGATCGGTCCCAGGACTCAGGGCAGGGTGGTGAGCCTGGGTCCTGGAGCCACGCCCTTGGAGGAGGACCTGCCCCGGGAGGCCTGAGGATGGGGCTCTGGCCAGAGGCTGCCATGGGGAGAGAGAGACCAGGAGGACATGGGAGTGAAGTGGGGAAAGGGAGAAAGGGGCCAGTGAGGGACATCCACAGGACTGCTGAAAGGTGGGAGGTGTGGGGGAGAGGGAGAGCAGCCTGAGTCATAAACACTTTGGGTTTTCTAGAAAGAATGGCTTTGACGTTACAGCCCCAGGGTACACACAGATGCTAAAGGCTTTAACCACCTGTCTCACCCAGTTGAGTTCTCATAGGAAGATAGCTCCACATGAAAACTCAGAATTTTTAGAGAGGCTTGCAGGTTTTGGTTTGGGACAAAACCTTCACTATCTTTCTCCATCAGGTGGAGGTGTAAGTCCCCATTCTATAATGGGGACCCATTACGTGGATGGGCCCCCTTCCGTGGCACACACCACCCAACCCCAGGCCTAGCCCCACATTACAAACCCCTCCAGGCTCCTCCTCGCTGGCATGTAAGACCCACCCCAGGGTCAGCAGAAGTGTGAAAAGGAAATTCTTATCTCCAGAGTCATCTTTTTTCCTCCTCCTCTTCTTGTTTGTCTGTTTCTGGGTTTCTTCTCTCCTCCCTACTCCCCTGTTCTTCTGGAAGAACCTAGAACCCTCCGGGTGCCCAGTGTTCTCTGCAGGATCTGTCTCTCCAGGAGCCGTTCCCCTGCTGGTATCATTTCTTCCCCCAGCAACCAGGCCCTGGGCTCAGGCACAGTCCCGGGTTTGCAGAAAGCGCCCTCGACTCAAGGTGTCAGAGGAAAAATCATTCCCGAAGGCAGGATGGAGGCAGAAAATCCGGTCTAGGAGCAACCCAGGGCCCAGCCAGAGCACTTGGAGGACGCCAACTCCCTTGCTTTGATTTATACGTGACTTCATTACTTACCCTGGGGAGTCAGGCTTTGAAGTGGGAAAGATCATGATGAATTTGGTCAGACTGAGTAATTAGGGCAGGTGTGTGGGCAGTTTCCTGACCTTGATATTTGTGCATGATACTTTTTCCCCCAGAGAATTCCTGGAGTTAGCCCAGATTACAGAGGTGGTCAGGTGTTGGTGTGGCTCTGGTTCCCATGTGAGCATCGCTCCTCACTGCCAGAAAGGTGACAGGTTTGGCAGCCTGTGGGGACAGAGGGCTAAGTGTGAACCGCACACACAAGGATTACCCTGGTCTTCCTCGGTGCCTCTGCTCCAGAGACCTCCCAGCATTCCGGCTCTAGGTGATAGTTATGTTCAGGTTTGCTCACACCCTTTAGGGAATTGGATCCTTTCACAATTCTACAACATTATGAAATGTTTAGACATTAGGACACCTCGGGGAGTTGACACACGATTAGATAATAATGGTGTATTTTAAAATAGCTAATGGATTCCATGTTACTCTTCTGTTAGTTGATGGTTAAAACGCCCATAAAAACCACAGGGTCAGATTTTTCTGAATCATCTATAAGTGGTTTCTGATGGTTTTAAAATAAGGATTAACTACATCAAAGCTGGAGTGAATGCGAGTTTCTAATCCAAAATATATCTTTAGCTTAATTTCATCCAGTTTCAGATCCAAGAGCTAATTTAAGTAATGGTTATATGAGATTTAGGGGCCCCTGCGTGTCTTCGTCGGTTGGACGTCTGCCTTTGGCTCATGTTATGACCCCAGGGTCCTGGGATCGAGCCCTGCATTGGGCTCCCTGCTTGATGGGGAGCCTGCTTCTCCCTCTTCCTCTGCCTGCTGCTCCCCCTGCTTGTGCGCTCTCTCTCTCTCTGGCAAATAAATAAATAAAATCTTTTTAAAAATATTTATATGAGCTTTAAACGTTATTAACAGTAGAGTGATGCATTATTACAGTCGTGGTCCCCTGATGAATGTGGTCCCTGTGCCCTTTACCACTTTACAGTGTGACTCTGCTGCTCCTCCTTAAATCAAGTGGTAAGACTCATTTCTCCAACCACTGGCCCTGGGCTGGCCCGGTAACTTGCTTTGACCAACAGAATGCAGCCGAAATGACACAGTGCAACCTATAAGACTAGCCCTTGAGAGACAGTGTACATTCTCTTGTTAGTCTCTTGGAACACTCAGAGTCCAGGTGGAGAGCAAGGCCAGCTGACTGCCACACTGAGGCCCCAGACATGGGAATGAAACCACCTTAGATTCCTGCCTCAGCTTTTCGACCAGCTGTCTGAACCCAGAGGTGGCCAGCAGAAACTTGAAAAAAACATACATTTACTGGCTTGGAGTCACTACATTTTAAGGATGTTTCTTACACAGCAAGAGATAACTAATACAAGCAGGACCCTAAATGGTGACAGGATGGTGTCCCTTTTCTATGAAAATTGACATCATCTCTAAAAACAGATGAGAAAGTTTCCCACTTTCCAGAACAGTAAAGGTAGGGTTTCTTGCTTTGAAAAAAAAGGAAACAGAATAGTTTAAGAAAGTCTGTGAATTTAGATTTAAATGCCAAAATATAATGATGCTTACCCATTAAAAAAAGAAAACTGAGTTGATTTATTATTTAGACTAAAAGCTAGTTTAGGGGGAGAGAAAAAGAAATTGCTAAATGGGTCCAGTGATAGCCTGAAAATTGCCATTTTCTCCTTACTGGTGCTTTGTTCACTTTCAACCCAAAAGAATTGGGACCTGCCTAACTTTGCACTTGGCTTCGAATTAACAAAATTGTGCTCTCCCTTTCTACCCCTTTTCGATGCTGACACGTCCTTCCTAGTATCTCTCACCACATTAGTAGACCCTGGGCTCTCAAACAGCATCACAACCTTTCTCTCTTAGAGGGATTTAAATTGAAACTTATCTCCCAATATCAGGGTTTCAGGAAGGACCTCTCTGCTGTTCTGTTGAAAAAGAAACACATCACGATGACTCCTTTCATGGAGTTCTCTTGAGATTAAGGAATTTGATACCAGAATTTATTTCTCTGTTCAGCAGAATACTGAGCAACAAATAACCAGAGAAAAAGAGCAAGTTAAGGAATTACTGTTCAGACTTTTGGATATTTGTCTCTCTATGTATTTTGACTTATTTTAGATTTGCATACTATGAAATAGGCATTTGATTTTTGGCGCCCAGTTCTGTACACTTTAAATATGTGTAGATATGTGTATCGACCACCAGCATCAGCTCTAAGAACATTGCCATCACCCCATGAAACTCCCTTGTGTGCCCTTTTGCTATCAAGCCCTCTCCTGAGCCCGCTCCCAGCAACCACAGATCTGTTCTTCCTTCAGTTCTGCTTTTCCAGAACGTCGTATGAATGGAATCATGTAGTATGTAACTTTTTGAGACCACCTTCCTTCACTCACCTATCCATGTTTTTCGGGGTCTGAATAATTTGTTCCTTTTTATATCTGAGTAACGTTCCATTGCATGGATCCATCCCTGTTTGTTTATCAGCTTGCTTGCTGAAAGACGTTTGGGTTGTTTCTTGTTTGGGGCAATTATGAATACAGCTGCTGTAAATGTCTCTTCATTTTATTTATTTATTTATCTATCTATTTATTTAATCTCTGCACCCAACATGAGGCTCGAACTCCTGACCCTGAGATCAAGTGTCCCATGCTTCTCTGACTGAGCCAGCCAGGAGCCCCCAGTGTCTCCTCGTTTTAATTCATAAAACGGTAACGCTGTTTACATCGAAACTACTTTATCAGCAGAAATATTAAACTGTAGTTTATGATACTTTGATTTTTATTTAAAGTGTTTATTCCAGGGGCATCTGGGTGGCTCAGTTGGTTAAGCATCCAACTCTTGGTTTTGGCTCAATCATGATCTCCTGGCTGGTGGTATCGGCTCCCAGGTCAGGCACTGCGCTCAGCGTGGAGTCCGCTTGAGATTCTCTCTCCTTCTCTCCCTGCCTCTCCTGCTCATACTCTCTCTCTCTCTCAAATAAATAAATAAATCTTAAAAAAATAATAAAGTGTTTATTCCAGTAGTTTTGGGGTGTTAAATGAGCATTTCCTCTGTATAATCACTACTACTAAGTATCTTTTTATTAATTAACTACCATAACTTAATATGCACCCACACATTTTATTTATTTATTTATTTAAGAGTTTATTTATTTTATTTTAGAGAGAGAGAGAGTGTGCACGAGTGGAGGGAGGGGCAGAGGGAGAGAGAGAATCTTGAGCAGGCTCCACACCCGGCGCAGAGCCCCAGGGGGGCTGGATCCCACAACCCTGTGATCAGGACCAAAGCTGACCAAGAGGCAGGTGCTCAACTGATTGAGCCATCCAGGTGCCCCTGCACCCACAAATTTTATTTCATTTTATTTTAATTCCAGTGTAGCTAACGTACAGTGTTATATTAGTTTCACGTATATGATTCAGTGATTCAGTGGTTTCATACATGACTCAGTGCTCAACAAAATAAGCTTACTCTAAATCCCCTTCACCTATTTCACCCATCCCCCCACCCACCTCCCCTCTGGTAACCATCAGTCTGTTCTCCATAGCTAAGAGTCCATTTTTGGGTTTGTCTTTCTCTCTTTTTTTTTGCCTTTGTTCATTTGTTTTGTTTCTTAAATTCCACATATGAGTGAAATCATATGGTATTTGTCTCTCTCTGACTTATTCCACTTAGCATAATACTCTCTAGCTTGATCCACATTGTTGCAAATATGCCGCCACAGATTTTCAGGACCCAAGGCCAAGTAAGATCGAGTCCACATAATGGATACACATACAGTGAAACGGTGGTTTGGAGCAGGGCAATTTTACATGTGATCTGAAGACGGGAGAGATATAAATAATTTTCTTTTAATTGGAAGCACTTTGATTGGACCTAAGAAAGTTCCCAATGTTGGCAGCCAGAAATGGACAAGGGATGGCACTGGTTTGTTGATATGAGGGTTTGGGCATCCTTGCGGGTAGTTTTGGGGACAGAAAGAACTGTGCGGGTGTTCGCTTTGGCTTTACATTTTGAATTTCACTATGTGAAAGTTACAAATCCTAAATCGTTATTTTTTCATTATTAAAGATTAGGTTACAGGTCTCATTTTCCTTATTATACATCTAGCCAATTTGAGGCATCAGTTTAAAGAGATCTTTGGATAATACTTGGTACCATTTATTAACTTAGTTAATTAACCATCTTCAAACTTTTTTTTAGTGTAATTAAGTATAAAGGTATTATAACTGGAATACAACGGAAATCAGAATTATCCCTCTACAGTAAATCTAAAATTCACAAACGGTGGGGAAAAGATAAATTTCATAAAAAGAAAAACATCAAAGTTCTTTTTCTGAATTCAGAACTAAGGCATTAGGCATGACTCACACTTTTATAATAATACCCTTAAAATGTTTTTATAGGTGTCTCTTGTTTCAACCTTACTGGAACTCTCTAATAATAGCCGAAATGCTGCCAGCCCTAAGTTTTCAGTTCAAGGGATCGTTACTCCTCTTGGATGAGCGCGTAAACAGAAAGGACATGCGATGTCTGTGTCTGCTCGTATGCACCCCTCCAGCCTAAGAGGACATAATTTTCTGGCTTAAGTTAATCAAATATGCTGTACGCCTAAGTTCACCGAGCCTTTGCACACAGGGTTTTCTTATCACCAAATGCTCAGTGTTTATCTCTTTGGCTGCCTTATTCCTATTCATTGTTTTTTAAGTTTAAGGTGTACAGTTATGATGGCTTGATTTACACACACTGTGGAGTGATCACCACAATAGGTCTCGTTAACACCCATCACCTCATGTAGACGGAATAAAAAGAAGAGAAAAAGAAATGTCTCCTGTGGCGGGAACGCTGAGGATCTACTCTCCTGCCATCCCTGTATCCCCGAGAGCAGCGTGAACTGAAGACCTCAGGTCGTACACGATATCCCTGGCACTTATTTCTCTTAGAACTGGAAGGTCATGCCTTTTGACCCCCTTCCTCCAAACCCCCCTCCTCCCACTCTCAGATCTTTTTAGCTGCATTTTAAAATGTAATATAACTGGTTTCCTTTTACAGTGTTTTTGTTGTTTGAATTAACAATAAAAACATTCCTGGGGCGCCCGGCTGGCTCAGTTGGTATAGCATGTGACTCTTGATCTCGGGACCCTCACAGCAGGTGTAGAGATTACTTAAAAGTAAAATAAATCTTTTTTAAAAAAAGATTTATTGGTTTATTTTAGAAAGAGAGAGAGCATAAGCAGGATGGGCAGAGGGAGAGGAGAGAGAATCCCAAGCAGACGCCTTGCTGAGCACGGAGCCGGATGTGGGGCTCGATCCCACAACACTGAGATCACGACCTGAACCAAAACCAAGAGTCAGACATTCAACCGACTGCGCCACCCAGGCGCACCAAAAGTAAAAAAACAAAAAACTTTAAAAAAATAACAAAAAATTCCTGTATACTGAGTAATTATAGGAACTCTAACAAATTAACGTTACAAAGGAAACAAAATTTAAGTTCTCTGAATCATTGCAACATGTCTACAGCCATACCACCCTGAACGCGCCCGATCTCGTCTGAATCATTGCAACATGGTAAATAAACTTAGTAAGACTTCATCTCCAGATCAAAAGCCAAATTAATGATTTAGTTGCATATTTTAAATTTGGCCTGACACGGCTGACCTTCCTATAGGTCAAGTTCTCTTAAGTACCCCAAGAATATCAAACACCAAAAATGTACATATCCTACCTAACAAATTTCATCTTAATGCTCTGTTTTTGAGAGGCCCCTGGCTGGCTTAGTCCGCAGAGTGTGTGACTCTTGATCTCGGGGTTGTGCGTTGGAGCCCCACGCTGGGTGTAGACATTACTTAAAAGTAAATGAAAAGAAAATACAATAGTTTTGCGTCTCAAAAAGGTTTTGGTACTTAATTCTAAATCTTCCTGGAATAAAAGATATTTGTGCGCAGGAGAGGATCGTTAGCAGCCAGCTCACTGAGGCTACTAAGGCTGGGGCTACAGGCAAAGATGAGCCCGAGTATTACAGAGATTCAGGGTGGGTCTTCTTACGGCCCGGCAGTCATGCAGGGAGCCCTGTCTACAATTGTTCTGTCAGTGATTCCAGAACCTTTAGAAGGTGCATTGGTGTGGCCTGAATCCCTAGGCTCTAGTTATACGTACTACATTCAAACACCTTGGACCTTAATAGGGATCCTAAAATATGTAAAATGTCTGTTCCTTTCAACACAAAAGAACTGAAAACTTGTTGGAATCTTGCGTTCTCTTATTTTCTTTTCAGACTACACACACTCCTATCGATACTTAAAATGCTCTCCAACTGAATTCTGTAGCTCACACGTGCACGTACCAGTGTATGAGGCTGTTCCACTGGCTGAGGCCTGGTGAGAAGGCTGCATGAGCTATGAGGTCCGTGCTCTACTACTTGGACCCAGCGTATGTGGCACTGATGAAAAAAGTTGTTGTAGATGTAATTCCGTGAAGAATCTTGAGACGAGATCTTCCTGGATAATCTGGGTGGGCCCTGCATCCCACATTTGTCGTTCTGGAAGGCAGGAAAGAAGAACAGACAACCACGGAGAAGGTCATAGGAAGGTGCAGACAGAGACTGGAGCGAGGCAGCCGCGGGATCAGGACCACCTTGAGCCTTCAGAAACTCCGAGCGTCGGGGAAGGATTCTGCCCTTAGAGAGAGTGCAGCCCGGCCAGACTTCTGGTCTCCAGAACTGTGAGAGAAGACATTTCAGTTATTTTAAGCTACCGAGTTTGTGGGATTTGCTGTGGCAGCCCCAGGAAACTAAAGCAGGTGTGTTCGGGGCACACCTGGGAGAGGCAGGTTTCAGCATGTGTACGAAAACTCTTGAGTTGCAAGCATGGAATCCCAGTGACACTATCTTATTCGTAAAAGAGTCACTCGTCAGGATACGGTGTACTAGAACTCAAGGTCAAGAAAGGGTCTGGGCTTGAGAAGGGGGTGAGAACCAGAACCTGGAATGCTGGCAGGACCCTGTTTATCTTTGTGTCTGCTTCATTGTTTGTTTGTTTTCTCACGTTTGCCCTGCTTCCATGTAGAATATGGCCGCCCCATAGCTCCTGTATGTGTTACCATTCTAGCCACACAGGGAAACTAGCTAGTCTTCACTCACCCCGAAACCAACTTGGGTAGCTCAAGTGCCCACCCCCCACCCTAGTCCGATCCACCATGGTGCTGGGGGTAAGATTTGCCATCTAAACATGGCTGCCTGGCACCCATGTCTGTGGATCAGGTGGCTGATTCTTTGAGAAAAGCAGGTGTCCAATGGTGTCTGCCTGTAGCTGCCATCTTGTGCTGTGTTGTATCCGTTAGCTACTCCCCGCCCCATGCTGTCTAAAAGACCCAAAATGAAGTACCTGAAAATAACAATTATTTTTTTTGTAGACCTACAAGGCAGCTGATCGAGGCTGGGCTTGGCTGGACCGTCCTGGGGCTCAGGTTCAGGGGATGACAGCTCCCAGGGAGAAGCTCTTCTCACGGTGATGGCAGAAGTACGGGAGGGTGAGCCCCGAATGGCAAGCACACTTCAAGCCTTTGCTCACATCATGTGCGCTAACATCCTATCGGCCAAAACATCATATGGTTGAGCTTTCTATTAGTGGAGTGGGGAAGTATACTCCTCTTACGGAGGTTGGGTGGGTAGGAGAGGATTTTTTTTTATTCGACAGAGACAGAGACAGCCAGCGAGAGAGTGAACACAAGCAGGGGGAGTGGGAGAGGAAGAAGCAGGCTCCCAGCGGAGGAGCCCGATGTGGGGCTCGATCCCATAACGCCGGGATCACGCCCTGAGCCGAAGGCAGACGCCCAATGACTGAGCCACCCAGGCGCCCCCATTGTACTAATTCTTGATTTTGTTTACACTTTCAACATTTTTCAAAATTAAAAGTGGATAAATATATGAGGATAATTTGGGTCAATTTTGGGTCAATTTTGGGGTGAAGTTCTCCAATTCAAGGCTGAGGAATTAGGTTGTCATCCTTGGCTTGCCCAAAGAAAAATGAGAACTTTCAGCTTTACATAAATGTTCTTCTTTTATCTAATATTTCTGGCAAGCGGGTGTCTTATTTGCTCAGGGAACGTTCTTTCTGAAGGAGACCCAGGAAGAGATACCTCGTATGTGTGGCAGTCCCTCGTATGTGAGCAGCCACAAGGAGGATATTAAAGACATATGGGGTAAGCAGAACAAATCAGACATTGATGTCAAGGAGAAAAATCAATGTCCTTTACAAAAAGCAGAAGTTGCAGGACCTTCAGTGAATAGACAAGGTAAGGAACAGGGGTGGGGAAGAAGAGCCCCTTCATACTTGCAGCCCACTGTTTCAAAGATGACCACCAGGAAGCCTCTATCTGTTGGGCACCAAGGACTCTTGGAAGAAACGGAGGGAAGTCCACGATCAAACGGACACCTCAGGATTGTGCCTCTAAAACAAGCCCAGATTCGTTACTTTTAGAGTATCCGAAGGGGATCCTATGTGTTCGAATTTGAGGTTAACAACAGAGTGAAAAAATTAATAAAACATTAGCTCAACATCCTACAATCGTTTAATAACTCATTGGCAGAAAAACCATCTCATCTATTCAGTGCCATGCATTCTTCTTACAAGTAGGTATTGATTTTAAAATCACAGTCGACTGAAGTACACTTAAAAGGAAGCAGATAAAAATCAGAATGTGGGAACTTTCTACAGGGTAACAACCTTACGGGGAGACAACTCTAGATTAAAAGAGCATTAAGAAAAAGAAAAACCTCAGGGTGCCTCGTGGCTCAGTTGGTTAAGCGTCTGACTCTTGATCTCAGCTCAGGTCTTGATCTCAGGGTTGTGAGTTCAAGTCCTGCCAGGCATGGAGCCTACTTAAGAAAAAAGAAAATTTAAGAAAAAAGAAAATCTCCAAACTTGGAAATAGGAAACGCATGACTTACTCTCCTTGCCTGGCAACATCATGCTGGGGCACTAACAGTCTGGGGCAGGGGGACGGGTACAACTTCATTTCAGACTGTTTAAGATTCATTAAGATAGTTGACAATCCTGTGAGGGCAGGGGATAACCTGTACAAAACTGAAAGATGCAAATGATTCTTATCTGACAGCAGTTGAGATTAATTCTGTCTGGTAGGGATGCAAATGATTCCTTGTCTGGTTGCAAAGATAATCAAAAATGTTTTGACGATCGGTTTTATCGCCTGGGACGTTGTTAACCAGACTTTTAAACACCTAACTTAGCAATCCTCCAGGGCTCTCATCTCTCAGAGTTTCTTTTAACCAGTTTAACCATTCTACTGCTTCCCTCATTAATGAGTTAATTAAATATTTGATACCTAGTTACTTTGTCTTAATAGGAGACTTGTGATTTTGCCTTTTTAAAAATTCTACTTTGAAAAGAGACTTGAAAGAATTAACATAGAATAAAACATGTGGACCTTATTTGGATCCTATTCTCCAATAAACCAGTTGTAAAGGCATTTTTAGGGAGATG
Source organism: Ursus maritimus (assembly GCF_017311325.1). Taxonomy (NCBI): domain Eukaryota; kingdom Metazoa; phylum Chordata; class Mammalia; order Carnivora; family Ursidae; genus Ursus; species Ursus maritimus. The sequence continues at coordinate 55,454,923 of NW_024423897.1, forward strand.
GAGGACATTTACAAAAGGATCTAGGCATTAGATGGTGTATTTTTTTAAAGACTTTATTTATTTATTTATTTATGTATTTATTTATTTATGTATTTATTTATTTGGGAGAGAGAGCAGAAGCAGGGGGAGGGGCAGAGGGAGAGGGAGGAGCAGACTCCCTGCTGAGCTTAGAGCCCCCTGTGGGGCTCGATCCAGGACCCTGGGATCATCACCTGAGCTGAAGGCAGATAGATGCCTAGCCAATTGAGCCATCCAGGTGCCCCAAGGCATTAGATGATATTAAGGAATAATTTTCATTTTCTTAGACGTGAAGATGGCATTGTGGTATGAAGGATGTTTAACTGCATTACTTATCTAGTGTGTGTAACAAATTACCTAAATCATAGTATTTTTAATGTAAGTCAAAAGATGAGGAGGTGACTACCTTTGGTTTGTTTCACATCCCCAAAGACGGGAGCACACTGCCTCAGGTGGGCCACACAGGGAAGCACCGGGGTCATCCGGGAGGCAGAGGGAGTGACAGGAAAATGTGGGCAAGAGCCTCTGCTGCGCTTTCCACAGGAAGAATGGGCAAAGCAGGGGAAGCAAGTTTAAGACGGGCTAGTCTGAATCGTTTCGGTGGGCTCTAGGGCACTGGGGCTTCCTCTAGTTGTCTGGGACCCGGGCTGATTGGTGCAGGTAGATAGCGGCCCAGAGTGTGAGAGCCCTAGGAGAGTCCAGTAAGGAAGTGATTGGAGTGTAGCCTCTGGTGCGAAATCTCCTTGACCGGATTGTCAGTCCCTAGGTGCATTTTCTTCTGTCCCCATGCCTGCGGGCAGCAGCAATGCCAGGCCCTCTCTCTCTGGGTTCCAGTAACAGTTACCTCGCTCTCCTGGAAGCTCTTACCTAAAACTTTAGACACCTTGGCTTTTCTACAAACGGCTTCTGCAAGGCACTTCAGGCTCCCTCTAGCACTCTCAACAAAGGCCGCACTCACGTTGTAGGGTTTGGTAACAACAGCATCCTCCTTGTGGGTGTATTAATACACAGAAGTGTGCGGGCAAGATGGCGGTGGAGTAGGAGGACCCGGGCTCGCCTCTTCCCATGCGACAACTAGACCACTACCAAATCATCCTAAATACTCCAGAAATTGACCTGAAAACTAGCAGAACAAACTCTACAACTAAAGGTAGAGAAGAGGCCACATCAAAGAAAGGGTTTTAAGAACTGCAACTAACCAATTAGAGGGGGGAAATTTGGCCTGATTTCATCCCCTGCCCTATCCAGTAAGGTTTCTCTTCCCTGGGGCACCTCACTCCCTGGATGGCCCTTTCACTGGAGCTCAACCTAGGCTCTGGACTTCACCCCCTGTGAGGACAAGTGTTTGTTCAGTACATGGGAAAACACTCAGGAATCACTAATTAATCAGTGCCATTTTAACAAAAAGGTTAATTGAAATCCTATTAGGTATTTTTCATGGAAACTGACAAGATTCCAAAATTAATACAGCAAAGTAAAGGGTCAGAAAGAGCCCAGAGAATTTTGAAGATGGAGAGAAGAACTTGAGTACGTACCATAAAACTAGGATAACTAAAGCAACGTGATCCTGGCACACAGCACATTTGAAAATAAAAACGATAAAAGCTCCCAAAACAAATGTGGTGCAATATTTTTAAAAACTACGTATTAACTATCTACCGCTATGTAATGATTTAGCCCCAAGCTTAGCAACTTGAAACAATAGAAATGATTATTCTGCAGTGTGTGAGGGTCAGGAATCCGGGGGTGGCTTAGCCAGCTGGCTCTGGCACGCCATCTCTCAGGAGGTTACCCTCAAGATGTTGGTTGGGGTCGTGGTCATCAGAAACTGAACGGGAGCTGGGGGACCCACGTCCGCATTGGTCCAGGCACGTGGCTGTCGGTCAGGGGCTTTCTTTGCCACAGTGCTACTCATGATACGGCAGCTGACTTCCCCCAGAGAGAGTGATATGAAAGCTCGAGAGAGAGAATGCAAGATGGAAGCCATGATGTCTTCTATAACCTAATGCCAGAAGAGACACACCATCACTATTTCTGTATTCTCTGACCCTGCCATTATGTGGGAGGAGACTGTGCGAGGGTGTGAATTCCCAGAGGCAGGGGAGCATTATGGGTCATCTTGGAGGCTGCCTACCACACATTTTTTTGAGGGGCAAAATGTCATGTTGTCTATAACTTACATACTTGGGCAAAAAAGAAAGAGGTTGATGAAACAAATTTAGTGAAATTTAGGCTTTCTCCCTGGGAGTGACAAGATGGCTGACTGGCTCAAGAATCCTCTAGAAGCCAGTTGCTTTCTTTTCTACCCAGCCTTCTGACCTGTCTTCACCAGCAATGCATGCCTTGCACGCAACACACAGTGCTTTCCCAGCTGGCTACCTACAGCTGCGCTCAGGGGGCAGGGAACTGAGTCAGCAGCCCGGCCCCCTAAGTGGTAACAGATGAGCTAGAATATGTTCTCCCTCAGGTATTATTTTGAGATGTTCTGAAACACACCAGCACTTTTTCTGATGGTGTTCCAAAATTTCTTTAGAGGAACAGTCCCATGGAATCCTTTTTGTGACCTTGCCCTCAAGGTCAGTGTTCATCATAGGGTTTTAGCAGAGTCAGCAGTCTTGTTGAGCTTTGCCTTTGCCCCTTTTGTTAATTCAGCTTGAGCTCATTCAGTCCCTGGACTTTAGTTCCTTATTTCATAAAGGAAACTAAAACAACTTTGGAAGGATACCCAGCTGTGTCTGCTAAGTCACAGTTCTTTGGTTTATGAAGGAACTCCATGGAATCCTAGGTTCACTTACACTAAGTATTTCTGTAAGAATGTAACTTTAAACAGTTTTTTTAGAGCCTGGGTTAAATGTTAACTTGTGTGATGAATTTGCCAGAGGAATTTGGAACTAAAATTGGGGAATCTGAAAGGCTGCCATTTTGGGTGTTGTAAGAAATTTGTGCATTTTAGGAGAGAAACAAAGATTTATGTTTAAGACTGCCCCTCAATTTGTTCTTGATGATAACACTTTGGTGGCTTCTTGGTGATAATTGAAAAATTATTCTGATGTGAAAAACAACAACAACAACAAAACACCTACCTGTTATTTTGGAGAAATTCCAAGGCAGTAAAATAATTTGATTACAGATATTTCAGACTGGGATAGGAAGGGATCTGTTTGATGGTTAATCAGTGTATCTCCAGGGGATAACAATGGGGAGGACAGGAAGAGTGTTCACCATGGTGAGATGGGCGGGCAATGCGTCCTCTTGGCTAGACTCAGCCATTTTTCTCAGAAACCCCTTTTCTTGTATGTTTCCAGTTTGACTGAGCTACAAGGGATATTCCAGCCTGAGAGTTTCACCTGCCCTCCTTCAGCTGGGCTTTTCTTGCTGAACCCATAATATAAAACCATGGAAGGTTGACATGACATGACCTGTACAGATTATCTCATTTATAAGGGTTATCAGGGAAGCTTTTTTGAAATATGGATCCCCTCCGTGCCACTTATGAAGAGCTGGTTCAGGAGGTCTGAGCTCAGGACATCTGAATTTCTTTTGCAAATTTCCTAAGTGGTTTTGATGACCAGTCAAGTGGGTTTGCTAGTCACTGTGATTCTGGTCTAGTGGTTCTCAAAGTCTGGTCTTTGGATGGGGTGTATCAGCATCATCACCCAAAATCTTGTTGGACATGCAAATTCCTAAGGTCCATCCTGGACCCCCCGAATTAGCGGCTCTGTGGTTGGGGCCCAGCACTCCATGGTTTTGCAAGCCTTCCAGGGGATTTGGATGCTAAAGTTGGAGAACCATATCTCATTTTATAGTTAAGGAAATTGAATCCAAAGAGAAGGGACATGTCTTTGGGTTAAGGAAATTTGACAGGAATGGGAAGCACTTCTTCATTGAGCTCTGGTGTTTTAAGGGGAGAATACTCAGAGCCTCTGTCCTGGGAAACCTCGGTTACTACATTCATGTCAATAGGCTTTCTTCCACTAGAAGATGACACTTGACCAGCGACAGTGTTTATAGTACAAAATGCCAAAGGAATAGTTCTTTGGGAACACAGATGAGGGAATATCAGAAGAGTTGTAGCTGGGTGGTTCAGTCAGTTAAGCATCTGCCTTTCACTCATGATCTCAGCGTCCTGGGGTCGAGCCCCACGGTCAGGCTCCCTCTCGCTCTGCCGCTCCCCCCCCCATGCTCTCTCTTGCTCGCTCTCTCTCTCAGATAAACAAATAAAATCTTAAAAAAAAAAAAAAGAGTTATAGCACCCAAGCAAGCTTCATGGAGAAGAATTCTAAAGGCTGAAGATGATTTGCATAAATAGTAAGACAGAGGGCAGCCTTCTCCCCAAGGGGAGAAAGCCACAGAAAGGAAGGGGCAGGGCAAGAAAGAGTCCAGCTCCACTCAGTCTCAAGTTACAAGTTAAGTGATGAGTAAAACCGTAGGAAGACTCCGCTAGATCCTCTTAGGAAAATAGGTGGGAAAATGGTAGGAATAAACTGCTTTTGAATGTTGTGGCAAAGGCGTATTTCACAATATAGGGCTGTCTCATAAAATTTGAATCTACAGCACATTTTGCCAATTGAGACTGATAGGGGAGGCAACTATTTTTAACTTTGAAGTACACGCATAGATCTAACACTGAGCTAGCAAGTGCAGCAAGACATGGGGGCTCACGATTAGGAACGACCTCATCTTAACAGCAGTGTTATTAAGGAAGAAGTTAGTAATGATGCTTGGGGAGCTAAATTAGCAAATAGAGAAAAATCACATGTAATTAGTCATATCTAGTCTTTCCATGTAAAGGGTACTTCCAAGACGCTAGAAGGTGCTTAACAGTCTTACGGAAACAATTTTGTGTTTTGTTGGAAAACTAGGCTGGTCTAGAGGACACCTTCCAGGCTGATTCTCATCTTTCAATGTCTCGGAGACACTTGATAATTGTGTAAGTCGTAGGTGAATGGAAGACACGCAAACTTTCTTGTGTAACTGCCCCCCTTTCCCATCCCCTGGAAGAAAGCCAGTTTGCCTCAATCTACACTTTCAACCCCTTTTTACTCTATATAAATGTAAACGTGTGATATTTTGGGATTTTTCTTTTGAACTGTTTTTTTTAAAAACTTTTTAAAAAAAAGATTTTATTTACTTATTTATTTGAGAGAGAGAGAGAGAGAGCACGTGCACAAGAGCCAGGGAAGGGGCAGATGGAGAGAAAGAGAATCTCAAGCAGATACCACACTGAGCGGAACTGGATGGGGGGCTTGATCTTACAACCCTGAGATCATGACCTGAGCTGAAATCAAGAGCCCCATGTTTAATCAACTGAGCCAGCCAGGTGCTTCTGAACTGGTTTTAACATCTGCCTGGTTTCCTCATTAATTAATGAGGAGCATAGAATCTTTAACACATGTCATTTTTACATGTGTGTGAGCATAATGATTTTACCTTTGCCTGAAGATTACCGTGGAACAGTCCAATTGTCTTCCTCACAAACCTTACCCCAGCCGTCTTTTTATCTTACTGATTTGCCATCTTTCTCCAGAAAAGATCCTTGAAGGAAAAAGTCATCCTCAGTCAGGATTTACACATTTTCCGTTTAGAAGCATCTAAATTAATAAGGTTCTATCTCTGGGGTCAGAAGATCTGTGGTTACCTTCTTGTGGCCTCAGGAAGCTGCTACTCCTTTCTCCACTGTCACTGATTTTCCTAATGCGCATTTCTTCCTCTTTCGATCATTGGAGCCAACTGAATCGGTTATGACAACTTTAGGTGACCAGACAAAGCATGGAGGGTGGACGGAGGGGGGCGCAACTACGAATATGTAACCATTTATTTTTATTTTTTAAAGATGTTATTTATTTATGTGACAGAGAGACAGCCAGCGAGAGAGGGAACACAGCAGGGGAGTGGGAGAGGAAGAAGCAGGCTCTCAGCGGAGGAGCCCGATGTGAGACTCGATCCCGGAACCCCGGGATCACACCCTGAGCCGAAGGCAGACGCTTACCGACAGAGCCACTCAGGCGCCCCCGTAACCATTTATTTTTAAAAATAGCCTAATCTAGATTTACGACAGGGAAGTCCCAGGTCCTAGGAGCCAGGGACGCGTGTAAATTTCACAGGCTGGCCGTTTTCCTGCTTCTGGCCCTCCTCCCGCCTCCCTCCTCCTTCTCTCCCCTCCCC
>NW_024423897.1:55461115-55474440 GCF_017311325.1 Ursus maritimus
CCCCCCCTCTCCTCCCCCTCCTCCCCCCCCCTCTCCTCCTCGTCCCGCCCCCACCCCTTGCCCTCCAGGCCTCCCCTCCCCTGCCCCACCCCCTCCCTCCCGCCCGGCCTTCCCGCGGGAGACTGGGAATCCGGGACAGCCACTGGCCCGCGGGGATCAGCCGCCCTCCGTCACCGCGTCCACTTCCGTCCCCGCGGGAGGCACCTCCTCTCCGCCCGCCCCGAGCGTCCCCGAGCTCGGCGGGCCGCCTTGGCGCGGCGAGAACGCAGGCTTCGGGCGGCGGACAGGTACGTGCGCCGCGGGGACCCAGCAACGCGCGCAGCCCAGCTCTGCGCTCCCTCGCGCGCGTGTTTGCAGGCGGTAGAGCAGCTCACCGTGTGCACAGGTCAGGAGCCGATCAAAGCCCTTTTTCAGAACCTGACTTCTGCCAAAGCTGCAGCACGTTGTCACTGCGGCAAAGCAGCCCTGGCCAGCGGCCTTTGGTGCGTTTTCCTGTGCTGTGTAGGCACACGGTTGAAAAACGTGGTTGGACTCATGCTGTACGGAAACTCGTCTTTATTTTTTCCATTTGTCTGGGGCCTTTCTTTCATGCCATCGAGTACGCTTTGTCATTGCTGTCCTAGAGTTGGACGTTTCGGTCGTGGAGTTTTTACCAGTATAAACCTGTAGGAAAATGAGCATATTTGCCTCAAAATGTAACCGAAGCAAGTGAGAGTTTGTCCACCAGACAGGCAGCAAGCTGATAAAAACTTGACACCGAGCTTTTGCAGAGGAGAAAGATCCTTGATTTACTGGTGTGGGGCCACCCAAGAAAACGGGCAACAATTGCTCAAAAGTCCAGAATCCTCGCTGGCTTGCAGATGAGGGCTTTTAAGGGCAAAATTTGGGAAGGGCTGTCCTAGGAGGTGGACACCGTTGATTGGGGACCCATGAGGTCATATTAGCAGCTGACCACTTTGGTGCCGTGTTGGTCTTTTCCATCTGAGGAAGCTTGGAATCTGGGACATATCTGTGTTCCTTAGGTTAGAAAGTTGAGGAGCATTCTTATCCCTTGAGCCTAGGCCCACGTGTTCCTTGACTGGTCTGGCTGTGCCTGGGGTCAGTATGACCTCCTGTGTTTGTTCTTTCACCTGAACTGACAAGATGGACTCGGCTTCAAACATTAACCACGTTGGCAGTATTTCCTTAGGATGGCTCCTGGGTCTAGAGAGGAGACATGGCGACATCCTTGGTGCTGGGTACTTGGTGTGCGTTGCCAAGAAAGACCCCACAGATCACACACCCAGCCATGTGAGTTGGAGGCGATTTGGGTCTACTTGCCGAGGGGAAATACAACCTGTCGTTTTCAAAGCCCATTTAGAACAAGGTGTGAGCCCCACAGGTGCCAGGGGAAACGCTCTCCAGGCCTCTGAAGGCCAAAGGCAGCCATATGGTCGGCATGCTTGCAGGCCAGTGGGTACTCATCAGATCTACCTTTCTAATGAATGCAGCCTAGACCTGTACCCTGTGGAAGACGCAAGTGTGATTGCTGACAAATAAATATCTGGAGTTGTTGGCGTTCGTAGGGTCATCGACAGGTAGACGGATAAGTAGGGCTGTGCCTGAGCCTTCCCAGCTGCAAGACAGATGGAAAATCAGCGGCCAGGCAAGTTTCTGCGGTGTTTACCCAGGAAGGGGAAACGCCGAGCCTTCCCTGTTAGTCACCACCTTCCTGTTACCTTTCAGCCTTTGTTTTGCTTGCTGATGGTTTCCAGATCTCTGAAGCTTCTAGCCATTTATTCCTTGTCTTCTTTGCCGGTTACAGTCCCATGGATGCCAATTCCGTTTGCTCGTCGAAATCTGTTTTCTCTGTTTCTGTAGGAGAACATCATTGCATTGGGAAGTCTGACTTCCGAGTTACTTAAATCCTTGAGGGTATGAGAGCAGAAAAACCAGACTTGCTGGACCACGCTTTGCCACCCATTTCTTGCCTTTCTGACTTCCAGTGAGAAAAAGGGAATGTTGTTCAATTGCATTGTTAAAAGATAATTTTCAGCGAAAGGTAAAATCATGACTGTCATACAGACATAAAAATGAGCCATGTGTTGGGGCACCTGGCTGGCTCTGTCAGGTAGACCATGCGACTCTTGATCTCGGGGTTGTGAGTTTGAGCCCCGTGTTGGGTGTAGAGATTACCTTAAAAAATATTTTTTTAAATGGCACGTGTTAAAGATTCTATTTTACTCATGAAAGAGGGAACCAGGCAGATGTTATAACTGGTTCAGGTGAGACGTCAAGAAGCACAGATCTATATGGGGCAAAGGAATGCCTCGGGAAGGCTCAGGTTAGGAGAGGGGGCAGGACAGGTCAGCCCCTTGGAATTGGCTGATCAGACAGGCACCAGTGATCCCCATGGGTCTTGACTTGTGATATTGGGGAGGCACTCAGTGTGTGAAGCAGTGCGGCAGGGTGTTGAAGAATAAATCATTCAGTCAAGGCATTTGTTAAAGAACGGAAGGCAGACCTTATTCAGGACCATAGGGATACGTGTAAGGACCACTGAAGTGGGGTTTTACAGTGGGGGAGAGAGATTGGGATCAACTCCGCAAATAACAAAGAAAAGTGGGAATTTAGAGCCAAGGAGTGGAGTGGGGGTCCGTGGATGGAAAACGGCTAAGAGGAAACATCACAGGGGATGGGAGTTCTGGAAAACCGACCTAACGGGGTTCTTGCAGAAGACAAGCCAGTGTGATCAGATCTCACCCAGGGGGTAGTGGAGGATGAGGAACCAGATTAGATTTGGAGAGTCAGGGATTCTGTGAAACTGACTTAGCAGAATTCTTACCGGAACTAGACACGGCAGAGAGGCCATTGGAAACTCCAGAGTCTGTTTGAGAAGAGTTCCGAGGAGCTTGGTGAAGGAGAGAGGTGGTTAAGGGACTGTGAGTCACTTTGGGAAAGCGGGCCTTGAGGTCACTCACACTTCTGTGGCATCTTGCACGAAGGTCATGGGCGGATCACGAGCGTTAGCCCTGCTAGCCAGTGTGGCCTCGTCAAAGAACGTTCCAGTCAGGGTCTCCTCTGCAGGGGCCTGTCTTCATTCTCCTTGGTGCCCTGAGGAGGGTTCTGACTTCCAGAGGCTTCACTAGTGGAGACCACAGATCTGATCTCGAGGTGGCCTGTGAGTGTTGCCAAGCCACCTGCCAGGAAACAGAAGAGCCCTTCTTCTTCTATTGTTTTTTTTAAGATTTTAAGTAATTTCTCCACCCAACATGGGGCTCAAACTCACAACTCGGAGATCAAGAGTTGCATGCTCTACCGACCAAGCCAGCCCCAGAAAAGCCCTTCTTGACACATTTTATGAAGCCCCCACCGTACACGTCAGACCCACAGTCCCATCCCCATGTAGGAGGAAACCTTTTGCTCACTGTGAGCGACCTCACAGTGAATGTCATGCAGGAGAAACTTCGTGTTTTTTTGGGACAGCCTCTGTCATCGGTGGCACACCCTTCTGGGTCATCTGACTCTGGCCCTGGTCATTGCCTTGGTGCCACTGAAACTCTTTGTAAGCCGCTGATAACCAGTAAGTTAGTAAATTCTGTCCCCTCTGGTGGAGAATCAGTTGGGTTCCTCCTACCTGAGGAAAAATCCGTTTTCTCTCCTTTTGCAATCTCAACGTGCCTTTATGGCGTATACATTTGTGCTCTTTCCTTCTTCCTTCAAACCAGATCACAGCCACCTCATTCCCTGTTATAGGAGTGAAATAAAATCCTTTATGTGTTCATTTAAAAAAAATCTTATGAGAGTCATGGATTTACTTTTCTCTGAAAATTCTCCTTTAACAAATGTGTCATGGGGTGGGGCAAAGCCAAAATCCCAGAAGGGATTTACAGAAATTGTGTGTTTCCTCCAGTCAGTAGAGCGGCTCTGCTGTGTTCCACGAGGCTCTTTCCCTGGGAGCCTCAGGGGTGTGTAGTCCTTGGAAAATGTCTGCCCGCCCTGTGGCCTTGGCCTAGAAAACACACTGCAATGCTGTGCCACGGATGGGTCTGGCTGGAGTCCAGCCTTCCACACCAGGCTCTTCTGGGCACTGCCCCTTTGTGCAGATCAGTCCAGATGGCGGCTCTCCTGGCCATAAACATTCCTTCTGGAAAGCGGGTATCAACTGAAAATAAAGTAATAAGATTCAGATTCAAGGGTGCTTTGGAATGGCCAGGATATTTTGTGGTTCTGAGGCCCCATAGGATAACTCAGGGAAGAAATCAGCCTAAGGACACCCACATCGGCAAGGAAGAAGTCAAACTTTCATTATCTGTAGATGACATGATACTCTATGTAGAAAACCTGAAATAGTCTACCAGAGTGTTGCTAGAACTGATACATGAATTCAGCAACATCGCAGGATATAAAATCACGAACAGAAGTGTTACCTTCCTACACATCAATCATGATGCAACAGAAACCGAAATCAAGGAATCGATCCCATTCATAATTGCACCAAAACCCATAAGATACCTAGGAATAAACCTAACCAAAGACGTAAAAGATCTGTACTCTGAAAACTATGAAATACTTATGAAAGAAATTGAAGAGGACTTAAAGAAATGGGAAAACATCCCATGATCTTGGATTGGAAGAACAAACATTATTAAAATGTCTATATTACCTAAAGCAATCTACATACTTAATGCAATCCTTATCAAGGTACCACCAGCATTTTTTATAGAGCTAGAAGAAACAGTCCTAAAATTTGTATGGAACCACAAAAGTCGCAAATAGCCAAAGCAATTCTGAAAAAGAAAAGCAAAACTAGGGGCATCATGATTCTGGACTTCAAGCTCTATTGCAAAGCTGTGATCATCAAGACAGTATGTACTGGCACCAAAACAGACACATAGGTCAACAGCACAGAATAAAGAACCCAGAAATGGATCCACAACTATATGGTCAACTAACCTTTGGCAAAGCAGGAAAGAATATCCAATGGAAAAAAGACAGTCTCTTTAACAAATGGTGTTGGGAAAACTGGACAGCAACATGCAGAAGAATGAAACTGGGCCATTTTCTTACACCACACACAAAAATAAATTCAAAATGGATGAAAGACCTAAATGTGAGATAGGAAACCATCAGAATTCTAGAGGAGAACACAGACAGCAACCTCTTTGACCTTGACTGTAGCAGTTTCTTACTAGACACGTCAATGGGGGAAAGGAAGCAAGGGCAAAAATGAACTATTGGCACTTCATCAAGATAAAAAGCTTCCGCACAGCAAAGGAAACAGTCAACAAAACTAAAAGGCAGCCTACGGAATGGGAGAAGATATTTGTAAATGACATATGCAATAAAGGGTTAGTATCCAAAATCTATAAAGAACTTATTAAACCCAACACCCTAAAAACAAATAATCCACTTAAGAAATGGGCAGAAGACATAAATAGACACTTTTCCAAAGAAGACATCCAGATGGCCAACAGACCCATGAAAAGACGCTCAACATCACTTATCATCAGGAAATACAAATCAAAACCACAATGAGATATCACCTCACACCTGTCAGATGGCTAAAATTAACAACACAGGAGACAACAGGTGTTGGCGAGGATGCAGAGAAAGGGGAACCCTCGTGCACTGTTGGTGGGAATGCAAACTGGTGCAGCCACTCTGGAAAACAGTATGGCAGTTCCTCAAAAAGTTAAAAATAGAGCTACCCTATGATCCAGCAATTGCACTACTAGGTACTTACTCAAAGGATTCTAAAATACACACTGAAAGGATACATACACCCCGATGGTTATGGCAGCATTATCAACAATAGCCAAACTATGGAAACAGTTCATTGTGGTTTTGATTTGCATTTCCCCGATGATGAGTGATGTTGAGCATCTTTTCATGTGTCTGTTGGCCATCTGGATGTTTTCTTTGGAAAAATGTCTATTTATGTCTACACACACACACACACACACACGCACACACAATGGACTACTACTCAGCCATCAAAAAGAAAGACATCTTGCCATTTGCCATGACGCAGAGGGAGCTAGAGTGTACTATGCTAAGTGAAATAAGTCAATCAGAGAAAGACAAATACCATACGATTTTACTCATATGTGGAATTTAAGAAACAAAACATGAATATTTGGAAGGGGGAAAAGAGAGAGAGAGGGAAGCAAATCATGAGAGACTCTTAACTGGAAAACAAACTGAGGATTGCTGGAGGGAGGTGGGCAGGGGTTGGGATAGATAGGTGATGGACATTAAGGAGGGCACTTGTAATGAGCACTGGGTGTTATATGTAAATGATGAACCGTATGTCAACTAAATAGAATTTAAATTTTCAAAAAAGAGAAAGAAATCAGCCTAAGGAATCGGCTGTCCACAAATAGTGCATTGGACATAAAATTTGCTGCCGTTGGTACTGGATTATTGTGACTTCTCTTACTAACAATAGTTTTATAACTGAGCTTGTGAAAACAAAACCGTGAGGGATAGTTAAAAATTTTCTTTGAGCAAATGACTAGCTCTTAATTTGTGTTTCTTTAAAATTTAGTTATTTTCTTCCTAAAATATTCTGAAAGGCACAGGACATAATATAACAGCCACCCATATACACGTGACCCAGGCTTAAAACATGGGAACATTTTGTCCTTAATCAAAACTTTCTTAGGAAATAAAATGTAACAAATGCAATTAAAGCCAGCTGTCTCCACCCTCTCTCCCTCGCCAGTAACCACTATCTAAGGGTGGTGTGTTTACGCATTACACTTTTACAACAGTGTATTTATTGGAAAAGTCAGGACGATTTTTCTTTTTAGTGTTTACTTAGCATCAAAAAGGCCATTGTCTTTTATACAGCGTTATGTTTCTAAGATTTATCATATTGGTAAGTATACATGTTGTCTGTCACCCAGCTGGGTGACTTATGACAACAGAAATGTATTCTCACAGTTCTGGGGGCCAGAAGTCCAAAATGAGGGTGTCAGCAGGGCCCTGCTTTCTCTGAAACCTACAGAGGGGACTCCTTGCTTGCTTCTCTCCTAGTTTCTGATGGTTGCTAGCAGTCCCTGGTGTTCCTGGGCTTGTAGGTGCCTCACTCCATTGTCTGCCTATGTCTTCAGGTGGCCTTCGTCCCCGTGTGTCTCTGTATCTAAATTTCCCTCTTCTTATAAGGGATACTAGTTATCGGGTTAGTGGCCACCCTAATCCTCATCTTAACGTTTTTTTAAACAGATTTATGTACTTATTTGAGAGGGGAGGGGCAGAAGGAGAGGGAGAGAATCTCGAGCAGACTGCCTGCTGAGTGAGGAGCCCAATGCGGGGCTGGATCTCACAACCTCGAGATCATGACCTGAGCCGAAATGGAGAGTCAGACGCTGCACTGACTGAGCCACCCCGGTACCTCATCTTAACTTGATTACCTCTGCAAAGATGCTATTTCCAAATAAGGGCACGTTCATAGGTTCTGGGAGTTCTTGCCTCCAGAACTATGAGAAATACATAGCCCAGCCTGTGCTATTTTGTCACGGAAGCTCAAGCAGACTCATACGTACTTAATGAAATTTATTAATCTTTTTCTTTGTAGCTTATGTTTTCTGGGCCTAATGAAAGAAATGCTGCTTTATGCTAAGACTCAAGAAAACGGTATTCTCTATTTTCTTCTAACAGATTCCTTTTGCTTTCCTCCTCAGGTTTCTCACCATCTGGCAGGGCTGCGACACGGTAGGTGGGGATCCACTGTGATCTGTTTGCTCCCCTGGGTTGCTCAGTGTCGCATCTTATCCCCTTCTTGGCCAGTCTGTCCTCCCGCCACGGATCCACTGTGCCCTCCTGCCCCCATAATGACCTCCGGAGCCCGGTTCTGTTCTGCTCGATCTCTCTGCCTGCTTCAAACCACCGTCCTGCCGCTGGACGTGGCTGGAGGGACACAGCCTCTGGGACCGTGTACATTTCCCTGGTCCTTCATTTTCCCACTTCTGTTCCTTCCGACCTCCCCGCTGCTCTCACTCTCACTGTTGACTCTGCTCTCAGTTCTCTGAGCAGATGCGAGTAGGGAGTATCCACAGCCCCCTGCCCCGACATCGCCCAGCCTTCTCTTCCCTCCCGGGACCGTGGAGGACCCGTCTGCGCTTCCAGGGAAGGTCATCTCCCCGTGCTGATCCTGTGCCCCTCGCATCTTCGGTTTGGTTTGGTTTGGTTTTGCTTTGTTTTCCTCCGTGAGGTACCACTCTCATCCACATATAAATGTGCTGAAATTTCTTCCATTAAAAAATAAAAAGAGGGGCGCCTGGGTGGCTCAGTCGGTGAAGCGTCTGCCTTGGGCTCAGGTCATGGTCCTGGGGTCCTGGGATCAAGTCCCGCATTGGGCTCCCTGCTCAGCGGGGAGCCTGCTTCTCACTCTCCCTCTGCCCCTCCCCTTCCCACTTGTTCTCTCTCTCTCTCTCTCTCACTCTCTCTCTTTGGAATAAATACATAAATCTTAAAAAATAAATAAATAAAAACACTTGTTGCCCTATCTTCCCTCTATCTTCTGCTCACTTTCTTTGCTCCTGTTTCTGGCTAAAGCCTTGAACGGCTTCTGTGTTCATCCTGTCATTCTCTCCAGCTCGCTGCTGTCTTGCCACCCCGGTGCTCCAGACCTGTTCTTGTGGAAGTCACCCTGAGCTTCTTGCAGAATGTCTCGGTCTACACTCTGCCTCCTTGAAACCCCGTCTTCACATGGCTCCAGGCCCATGACTGGGGGTTCCTCCCCTCTCACTCGCTGTTTCTTCTCAGACTCACTGTCTTGTTCCTTCTTACTCCCTGAAGCCTTTTATGGTGAAGACCCCAGGGCTCGATCTGCTAGATCCTTCTCTTCTTTATCTACTGTCATTCCCTTCATGATGTCATTCACTCTCAAGGTTTTAAATACAATGTACAGCTGATTCTCATTACTTACAGCATAGTTGACCCTTGAACAACACGGGGGTTAGGGGCGCTGAGCTCTGTGCAGTCAGAAATCTGCATATAACTTTTGACTCCTCAGAAACGTAACTCCAAACAGCCTCCGTCGACCGGAAGCCTTGCCAGTAACATAAACCAATGATTGACACGTATTTTGCGTGTATTCTTACAATGAAGAAAGCTAGAGAAAAGAAAATGTTAAGAAAGTTAGAAAAAAGAGAAAATACATTCACAGTCCTGGACTGTATTTATGGAAAACAAATCCATGTGTAAGGGGAGCCCTGCAGTTAAAACCCACGTAGTTCAAGGGCCAACCATCGTCGTGGTCTATAAAGTCATGTGGACAGCGGACTAGCAAACCCCGAGCCACTGCTCCGAGCCTCTGGTCACGTTTCCGTCAACTGGTCAATGCATCACCCCGTTTTACGTGTGTTTCTGTGTAGAGACACCGTATCTAATACAGAGTTGATTCACTGACATTGCACCTGCCATCAGCGGCTGTAGCGCACACCTGAACTAGGCTTGTGTACTGTACGTATTATTTTGGAGGCGCATCTTTGTGCCCTTAGGGTCACTAGACAGCTCTTCAGCACTATGCATGGGGTCTGTTCGTAAACAACGACATCGCCAGCCAAAAGCACAGAAATGCAGAAGATGCCAGACTCAACAGAAAGCGAACAGGATACTTGTTTGCAGTGGGAGCTGACTGAGAAGGCAGAGCGTTACCTTGTTCGACCTCGGCTGGGACCGTGCGTGTCAGTGACTCGGATCTGTCACTGCTCTACGGAAGTCTGTGGATGGCGAAAGCACTGCAAATATTGATTTTGGAGTTGCAAGTAAATTTTCCAACTAGGCAAATTCATGTGTATGGAATCTGCAAAAAAAAAAAAAAAAAAAAAAAGAGGCTCAACTGTATATTGCTGACTCTTCTCAAGTTTGTAGTTTCAGCTTGGACCCCTGCCCTGAACTTCTTGTGATGACCTGTCCACTCAGCTCGTCTGACGGACGTTTCAGGCTTACCACCCCACATCGAAGACCCGATTTCCTCCAACCTGCTCTTCCCGAGTCTCCCCCTTCTCATTTAAAGACCCTTTCTCCTTTTCCAGTTGCTCGGGCAAAATCCCTCATCCTCATGGACTCCTCTTTGCCTGATACCCCCCACGTGCCATCTGCCAGCAAAAACAGTTGACCTTCCCTGCACCTTCTCTCCAGACGCCAGCTACCCTGGGCTTTCCCCTTTACCGGCCCTCTTCAGGGAGTAGCGTCTTTTGTCCTGGAGTGTGAAAGTCTTTGTTCTAAGTAGATTTGCTTTTGCTTCTTCCAGGTGCCCAGCAACTTCAGTGCCCAGGGTCAGTTGTTCTGTTAATTTCACAGTCTAGGTATTCCTACTTTGAAAGGAGAGGGGACATTTTGGGGGATTGGTTTCTTTTTTCCCCTCCCTTGGCTTTCTAACCATGGTCCTAGTCCTTGTTGGTGGAGTTTTCTTTTTTTTTCTTTTGTTGTTGTTTTTTGTTTTTATTTTCCCCATTAAATATAAACCTTTGGGGGCTCTGACACTGCATGGGGTCTCAGTCACAAATCCCCATCTCATGGGGGGTTTTAGGGCTTGTTTTTGGGTCTAGCCTGGTCCCCAGCATCGCCGGGCTCCCTCCATATCTGCTCATGCCACCCTGACCCTGGCTTCAAGTCTCCTTTCCAATCCTGGCTGGGGATTGTTCCCTTGTTTCTAGGAGTGCCACCGTTTTAATTTTTATCTGTTGATTACTTTCACTCTGGTATGTCTAGTGTTTGTAATGGGAATGGATTCCTATTAGCCCCACCCAGAATCACAAGTTACCAGCTTTTTCCTCCATGAATACGTGATGAGTGTAGTTAAAATGAATCCTTTTCTATACTCTTGATTTTAGTTTGCTTACTGTTTATAATCTTTGGATTTGCACCATTCAGAATATAATGCCTGTTTCTCTCTCTGTAGCCCAACTTGCATCTCTGCAATGGCTAACGAGGCTTATCCTTGTCCGTGTGACATTGGCCACAGGATAGAGTATGGAGGGATGGGGCGCGAAGTTCAAGTCGAGCACATCAAGGCTTATGTCACCAAGCCCCCCTTCGACACAGGCAAGGCTGTGATCGTCATTCAGGATATATTTGGCTGGCAGTTGCCCAATACCAGATACATGGCTGACATGATCGCAGGAAATGGATACACGTACGTATGAAGTTCTGTTACTTTCCTTAAATTCATGGAGATTTCTGTGATCTATTTTGTTCCCTTGAGGGAAAACAAAACCAAACCCAAAAAGCCCCACCTGCATTCTAAGTTAGGTGACCTACTTCCTCATCTCACAGGGTGCAGGTAAATGGGGAATGAATGTCACGTGAGTCTAACCACCACCTGGCCTCCAGAGGCAGCCACTGCTCCCAGCCCACCCCTGGGGCTTCGGCTCCTCCTCGCAGTGCCTGGGCCTGTGGACTCATCCGAGAGAGTTATTTCCCGATGTGGGGCCTGCCTGGACACAGGTACAGGACGCCTGGGGCAGACCTCGCCAGCTGTGAAATGGATCTGCTCCTTGGCCCTCGGCACATCTCATCCCGGGTCAGGTTTCACAAGCAGGGCGCCCGTGGTTAGCCTGGGTTAAACACATGCTAAACACAAGCGATCACGGTCCTGTCCAAGTTCCTGGGGGTTCCAGGACGGCGCAGTGAGACCTCACTGATCGCCGGAAGGTTAGGCCTTTGTCAGATCGAGTGTCGAGAACACACCTGTCTGCTTCCCGCCACGCCAGGTCGTGGCAGAATGTCAGAAAACACGGAGGAGAGGAGGAGCCATTCCTTCCCTCCAGCTTCCAGACAGCCTGCGACTCGCCAGCCCCGAGTGTGGTGCACCCAATTTCCTTTGTTTTCTCAAAAAGCTGCAAATCAAAGCGTGCACCTACCTCGTTTTCCTACAAGAGAAATTGATTTGAAGGTAGCACGCCCACTGTCGGTCATGTGACTCAACGTTAGTGCAGACTGAAAAGAGGATTTGCACTTGAGCTTTCACTTTTGCGTGCCCCCAGATTTTGTCTGGAATGGGAGGCCACGTAACTTAGTAGGGGCAAACCCAGTAAGAAACACAGTAGCCAACCCCAGTTGCCCTGTGGCTCGGCCAGACCCCATGCGGAGGGCGTTACAGGGAGAAGTGTCCTTCATCCTCCCAACACCCCCGCAAGGCTAGGACTGCCCTGAGGCAGGAGGATGGAGCTTGTCCTCTCGCCATGCAGCCGGCAGGTGCGCGGGACTGTGGCTTCCACTGTCTTACGGTGGGTCCTTTAGTTGGAGACGGGACAGAAAACATGAGCAAAGGCGCCCGTGATTTACAAAGCTCTCTCCCACTTATCCAACCCCCTTTGCCTTCAAAATAATCCTCTGAGGTCAGGCGGTGCTGTCTGGTCATCAGACCAAGAAAATGAGGCTAAAAGTGACTTGTTAAAGTCACGGGGCAGACGGGGCTGTACTGGGACTTGAACTTGGATTCTTCTGGCCCAGATTTCAGGGTTCCTTCCAGCCTGGCAGGAAGAGCCGGGTTTCTCCATCCTTGGCGATGGCCTTTATTTTAGGAAGCGAGTCTCCGGCCAGTGCCATGTGGACCCGGCCCGGGGGTTGATTAGCATGGAGGATGGACACGGACTCGGAAACTGGCTTGTTTTCTCTCTGCCGCCTGTTTTAGAACCTGCAAGAGACCTTTCTCTCCGGGCAGGAGGTTGTGCCCTGTCAGCATCCTGGGCGGAGGCTGGGGAAAATTGCTTGGTCATCGTGACTGGACATGCGACCCAGGTGTACCCTCTGACCTGGGGCTGCTGCAAAAGGCTGCCTGAGCAACGCGGCTCCTCTGGGGTGGGGGAGGGGGGCCCTGGGCGCCATCCTGTGCCATAAATCTGGTGGGGACTGTGCCCTACCGGATTGCCTCGTCATTTCAGATGGGCTGGGCTCTAAGCAGGCTGCCAGAGGCCGCACACCTACGGTTGTGAAATCCGAAGTGGTCTGGCCTGGGGCCAGCTGGCCTCTTTGATGCGATCAAACTTGGCCTTCGTGGTCCCCACTTTTCTTCCCCTGTGAATCAGAGTCACTAACGTAGCGAGCTTCTTAATGACTGTAAGCAAAGACCAGCAGCTCCAAAAAGAAGAGCAATGACTGTCCCTATTTGACAGGACCATCGTCCCGGACTTCTTCGTAGGGCGGGAGCCGTGGCACCCTTCTGCGGACTGGTCCGCCTTCCCGGAGTGGTTGAAAACAAGAGATGCCAGGAAGATTGATAAGTAAGTTATTAGCCATGTTTGTGCCACCCCCACCCCCCGACCCCCGTCCCAGGGCCCCGCGGAGGTTAGAGGGAGAAGTGGGTGTGGCTTCACCATTCAGGCCCCCCC
>NW_024423897.1:55474450-55475749 GCF_017311325.1 Ursus maritimus
CCCCCCCCCCCCCCCCCCCCGCCCAATCGTGGTGGGACTTCCTCGGGCACAGCTAATGCTTAAGGAAACTGGCTGTCATCGAGCACCGTATGTGGCCTGGAAGGTGGGACACCAGCAAGCTTTCCTGCTGCCCAGCAGGCTCGTCTGCTTCCCTCTCGGAGAAACTTCATGGCGCTCATGCCAAGGGAGCTTTGTAGGTGGTGCGATTTCCCTTGACACTGGGGGCTTTGGGGATCCATAGGGTCAACACTCCTTCCTTCCTGTCCTGGCTGCTGAACCAGTCGAGGCAACGGTCAGAGGAAAGAAGCTGGAGTGGAGGCTAGCTAGCCCCATGATTGCTCAGAGGACTGGAGACCGAAAGGGCCATCCCCTCCCCCCAGCCTAGACCTGACCTCCCAGCTCCCCCTCTGAGAGACTTCGGGCCCAGACTCAGGCCCATCAGACCAGGACTGCTGTCTTGACAGGGTCCAGGGAGCAGTGAGAAGAAAAGAGGGGGATCCCCCCAAGATTTCAGTTTTTCATTGAATTAGCTCCACCAGCCCAGAAGCAAGGATCTCAGCTGCCGCTCAGACACCCTCTTCTGTCTGGGCTACGTATGGAGGGGGAAAGGGGCCAGGAGTGTTCTCTCATGCCAAGCTCTTTCAACAAGTAAATGTGAGCCCAGGGCAAAGGAGGTTTCTCCAGCACCAGCCCTGATTCACCTTGGCCATCTGTCCTTCTGAACACGCTCCTTCCCCGTCACCTGACGGGAGCCATGGGTTTGATCAGCTGCTCCCCCAGCTAAGGTTGGGGAAACTGCTAAGAATGTGGTCTCCTGCCTGTGGCCACTCGGTCCTTGGAACTTTCTGCTCCTTTCTTCTCCCACCAGAGTGCCCTTCAGAGTTGACCCCAGGGCTGCTGGCCCTCTCTGTCCCCTGGGCTGGTGGACTCTGGGCAGATCCCTGCCCATAGCCCAAAGGGCCAGGGGCCCTGCTGAGTGCCCCTGCCTGGCTCCTCGGCCCCTTCTCATGCCCCACACTCACTGGGGCCACCCTCTCTCAGGAGCCTGTGCTCCTGGCTGCCCTGGGAGCTCCCGGCATGGCCGAGCACCCGAGGCTGTGTTAACATGCAGTCACCTGGGCGCTTGTGTCACCAGCCCATTAGCTGTCCTTGGGACTGTCTCTGGGACATCAGCTGCCTCGTTTTCCTCTGCCCCATCCTGAGGAGTATCCCTGCAGGGATATGAAGGCCTGGCTCCCTCACCTCCAGTCAGGGGAACCCTCAGTGGCCACGCCAGCTCCGAGCTCCCCTGAGGAGCTG
>NW_024423897.1:55475759-55583175 GCF_017311325.1 Ursus maritimus
CCCCCCCCCCCCCCCCCCCCGCCCAATCGTGGTGGGACTTCCTCGGGCACAGCTAATGCTTAAGGAAACTGGCTGTCATCGAGCACCGTATGTGGCCTGGAAGGTGGGACACCAGCAAGCTTTCCTGCTGCCCAGCAGGCTCGTCTGCTTCCCTCTCGGAGAAACTTCATGGCGCTCATGCCAAGGGAGCTTTGTAGGTGGTGCGATTTCCCTTGACACTGGGGGCTTTGGGGATCCATAGGGTCAACACTCCTTCCTTCCTGTCCTGGCTGCTGAACCAGTCGAGGCAACGGTCAGAGGAAAGAAGCTGGAGTGGAGGCTAGCTAGCCCCATGATTGCTCAGAGGACTGGAGACCGAAAGGGCCATCCCCTCCCCCCAGCCTAGACCTGACCTCCCAGCTCCCCCTCTGAGAGACTTCGGGCCCAGACTCAGGCCCATCAGACCAGGACTGCTGTCTTGACAGGGTCCAGGGAGCAGTGAGAAGAAAAGAGGGGGATCCCCCCAAGATTTCAGTTTTTCATTGAATTAGCTCCACCAGCCCAGAAGCAAGGATCTCAGCTGCCGCTCAGACACCCTCTTCTGTCTGGGCTACGTATGGAGGGGGAAAGGGGCCAGGAGTGTTCTCTCATGCCAAGCTCTTTCAACAAGTAAATGTGAGCCCAGGGCAAAGGAGGTTTCTCCAGCACCAGCCCTGATTCACCTTGGCCATCTGTCCTTCTGAACACGCTCCTTCCCCGTCACCTGACGGGAGCCATGGGTTTGATCAGCTGCTCCCCCAGCTAAGGTTGGGGAAACTGCTAAGAATGTGGTCTCCTGCCTGTGGCCACTCGGTCCTTGGAACTTTCTGCTCCTTTCTTCTCCCACCAGAGTGCCCTTCAGAGTTGACCCCAGGGCTGCTGGCCCTCTCTGTCCCCTGGGCTGGTGGACTCTGGGCAGATCCCTGCCCATAGCCCAAAGGGCCAGGGGCCCTGCTGAGTGCCCCTGCCTGGCTCCTCGGCCCCTTCTCATGCCCCACACTCACTGGGGCCACCCTCTCTCAGGAGCCTGTGCTCCTGGCTGCCCTGGGAGCTCCCGGCATGGCCGAGCACCCGAGGCTGTGTTAACATGCAGTCACCTGGGCGCTTGTGTCACCAGCCCATTAGCTGTCCTTGGGACTGTCTCTGGGACATCAGCTGCCTCGTTTTCCTCTGCCCCATCCTGAGGAGTATCCCTGCAGGGATATGAAGGCCTGGCTCCCTCACCTCCAGTCAGGGGAACCCTCAGTGGCCACGCCAGCTCCGAGCTCCCCTGAGGAGCTGGCTGGGGCCTGTGTGGGGACTGCGCCACAGCCAGCTTCTCCCCCTGCCCGGCTCTGCGTCCGTCCCTCCCCTTCGCCCCTGAGGTTCCTGGGGACAAGCCTCCGGCACACTCACCTTTTCCGAGTCCCTCCCAGGGGACCTGCAGCCCCAAGAGAAACAAAATGAAGCAAGAAGCGAGGAGAAAATGAGAGGTGGAAGCACAAGAGAGGCACAGAGACTGGGACGGGATGTGAAATTCAGCTTTCCCTGTGGGGCTGGGGTCGGCGAGAATAGTTGGGACCATTTGCTGCTTTCTGAGGAGATGCTGTGTGGGTCTGCCTTCCCCTTGGGGGAACTGCTAAGAATATGGTCCCCTGCCTGTGGCCACATTGGCCACACGTCCTTGAGCACAAAGCACAGTGATCGTTTCTGGCAGGTGTTCGAGTAGCCCAGCGGTACTGTTCTACAGGGGAAAGGGAGAGCCACGCATTTTAAATAAAAATGAGACATAAAACAGAAACACTGGGTGGGGCACCTGGGTGGCTCAGTTGGTTAAACATCTGACTCTTGATTTCGCCTCAGGTCATGATCTCTGGATCGTGAGATCAAGACCCATGTTGGGCTCCATGCTTGCTTAAGATTCTCTCTCCCCCTTCCTCTGCCGTACCCCCTCCCTGCTCATGTGCTCTCTCTCTCTCAAAAAACAGAACAAAACAAAACAAAAATCAAAACCAAAACAAAGAGAAACACTAACTTAGAAAGGAGACTGAAATCCTTTTATCTGTCAAGTATTTTTGTTTGTAAGTCACAGAAAACCCATCTTGAATGCTTCAGCAGTCATGGGATTTATTGGTTTATAGAGCTGGAAAGAGGTAGCTTCTGGCTTGAGGTAGGAGTTGTTTATAGTACAGTATTTCCAGGACTTGCCTTACAGCATTTCTCTTCATTGCCTGTACACTGGCTCCATTCTCAGGCAGCTTTTGCCTCTGGGTGGCAAGATGGCTGCAGCAGCTCCAGCCTTCCACTGTTCCCTTTACAGCAAGCCAGCAACATTCTCATTTTGCCCTGATGGTGAGGGCTCAGTCACAGGTCCATCCTTGAATCAATCATTGTGGCCAGGAGATTGCTATGCGCCGATGGCCAGCCTGAGCCACACACCTCACTCCTGGAACCTAGGGCAGAGTCCCCCAGGGTATACGAACCAAGCACTGGGGAATGGGGGGAAAGGTTCATCCAAAGCTAAACCCTGGTGCTCCCAGAAAAGTGGGGAACACTGCAGAGCAACACCAGCAGACATGTTCACTTGAGTTAAAGTATTTTTATAGAAATAGTCTCTTCCTTCTTGTCCCCTCCAATTAAAGCAGTTATTCTTAAGATCAAAACATTCGAGGAAAATTTAAAACCCCAAATGTCAACTATTGCTCTTTCCACGTTATCTTGCGGAATTACTTAATTACTGCTCACATTATGAGTATAACTATACGCAGTGGTGGATACATATATTTAAAGGTGCTCAAGGACATGCTGGGATCAAAAGGGAAGGGAAGTGCAGTAGAATGGCTTTCTTTTTCTTTTTTAAATCTTAAACAGCGTTTCTTCCTTATCCGATCAAACAGAACATTCCGGCTGGCCTTGCTTCCCTATATCCATTTGCGTGTTTGCCTCTAGTTGAAAATGCACTGAGTTGCAAACCAGCAATTTGCAAATGAACCATTTGCGAAGACAGGGCCGCTATTCTTGGTACTCTCCTGGCTTGCGTGGTGCTGGCGGATTTCCAAGTCCCTCTGTGCTCTTTGGGCACGGGAGGGGACGGGCGGTCCGGAGTCGGGATGTTAGCTTCGGGAGTGAATGTGCCAAGTCAGAGAGTTTGGGGAGCTGCCCGGTTGGGGCTGGTGTCTGTCGGAGGAGAGCAGGCTGCGGTGCTCGGTGGGGGTGGGTGGGGGGGTGGATCTTGGGATCAGGTCTTAGGAGCTGTGCTTTGGCCTTTGACCTTGATCTGGAGGCTGTGCAAGGCCAGGGCTCAGCTTTCAGCTGGGACGTGAGCTGGTCTGATCTGTGGTTTGCAAACAGCCCGCTCGTGGCTCGGTCAGGTGGTTGGAGGAGGCTGTGCTTGGTGGTGAGAGCTGTGGGGAGACCCGTGGGGGAGATATGCATCACTGCGACAGCACGTGGTGAGGACAGAGCTCCAGAAGATTCGCAGAACTTCCAGGAAGAGCTGCTGCTGAAGCCCCATTACTGTCCGTCAGCATAGCACTTGCTGTCCTGCTCGCTCCCCCTCCCCCCGGGGGGGGGCTCACAAAATACCTCTTGATGTTTTGCCTGCCTCCCTCCCCGGGCTTTATTGAGATACACTTGACATATAATGTGTAAGTTTAAGGTGTATGCTGTGTTGATTTAACACATTTATATATTGCAAAATGATTGCCCCCATAGCCTTAGCTAACACCTCTATCCCGTCACATAGTTACTCTTTCCTTTTGGTGGTGAGAACGCTTCAGGTCCGCCCTCGTAGCAGCCTTCACGGAGAGCATGCAGTCTAATCCACTCTAGTCACCAGGCTGCACATTACAACCCCGAACTGGAAGTTTGTGCCCTTTGTCCAGTATTTCCCCATTTCCTCGTGCCCCGCCCCGGTCACCACCCTACTCTGTTTCTCTGAGCTTGGCTGTAAGTGATCTGTATCTGTTGATTCTCTCTCTCTCTCTTTTTAAAAGATTTTATTTATTTATTTATTTGACAGAGAGAGAGAGACAGCTAGAGAGGGAACACAAGCAGGGGGAGTGGGAGAGGAAGAAGCAGGCTCCCAGCGGAGCAGGGAGCCCGATGCAGGGCTCGATCCCAGCACCCTGGGATCACGCCCAGAGCAGAAGGCAGACGCTTAACGACTGAGCCACCCAGGCGCCCCCTGTATCTGTTGATTCTTGAATAACTTTCTGTTCTAGAGAGGTGGATGCTGTCTTGAAGTATCTGAAACAACAGTGTCACGCCCAGAAAATCGGCGTCGTGGGATTCTGCTGGGGTGGAGTGGCCGTCCATCACGTGATGATGAAGTACCCCGAATTCAGGGCAGGGGTGTCTGTCTACGGTAAATCTGCCTTGTACATTTACACAGTGCAAACAGGAGGAGGGGTCGAGTGACCGCCACGAGCCTCTTCCCAAGCTAGCAGTGCCGGGAGCCCTACACAGCCCGAGACGCCCGTCGTAAGGAGCTTGGCTTTACGAATCTGGAAGTAGAGGTGCAGGTTCATAATGCAGGAACCAGAGGGTGTCACGGGATCGAGGAGTCCTGGTCCCCACAGTGTGCTGTTGGGAGACTCACCTAACCCGAGGCCTCGATTTCTCCCCCGAGGGTGAAGGGGAGAACATTTATTTCGTGATCATGGTTAATATCAAGCACTATCCTTTATGAGGAACACCTCTGGACGTATTTTCCCAAGATAGGAGTTATTTTCAGCTGCATGTGCACACATAATATACGTATAGAGAAGGAAGGAAAGAAAAGGAAAAGACTCTAAAATGTAGGTGGCAGCATACGCATTTTAGCCAAACAGACCACAGGTATAGCAGTGAAATACCAACACGTGTGTAGAGACGTGGCATACTAAGTTCATGATAGAGAAGCGGACCATAAAAATGTTAAAAAAAAAAAAAAAGACAAGACACAGAAGGAAATTTGGCTTTCTTTCATGATAGCATGTCGCACAGTTACACTAAAGATTCTTATTTGGATTAATGGTTTCTTGCTGTGGTATTTTTGCTTACTTTTAGCATTAAAAAAATCCTTTAAATACTAACTTACATCAAGGAGAGTAAGTTGTCATTTGCTGTTGGGCACAATGGGGGTGACTGTCCCCTTGTGTGAAATAGCAGAAGGCTCTCCTGCGTGGACGCCTCGCCAGCACCCCCTTCTGGCCGCTGTTGCACACTGCATGAGCTGCAGAATGTGGCAGGACTCAGAGCCGCCTGGGGGCATCAAACGGATGTCCAGCCACGCAACGTGGCCTTAACAGAGTGGGACAGGGAGCGTGGTCATTCCTCCTGTGGCTCCCTGCCTCCTCAAGAGGAGTTAAAGGTGAGGGAGGCTCTCTGGGCTACTTAGCTTTGCTGTGCTGCCCACAGGATATGGAAGCAGGAGACACCCATTATTTTCTTTTTCCTACTGACGTGGACCCTGCCCCCGACCATACCTGAGCCAGGCTCCTCTGGAGGTCCTCTTTCTGAAGAGGCCCCGACCGGGCTCTGTCCTTGACCCATTGGGGCAGTTTAGTGAGAGTCCCCCACTTCGGATGTCTGACCAAATTCCTCACCCCCCACACTCTGTATCTTGTCGGCAAGAATCCCGTCATGTCCTCTGGCCAGAATCCGTCCTACTCTGATGTTTCCTCTTTGTCATTTTGCACCCACCGCCCCCCACCCTGCTCCTTGGCCATAAATCCCCACTTTCCTGGTATTCTGGTTGAGCGATCTCTCTCCCCTACAGCCAAACCCCACTATGGTGGTCCCTCTGGAATAAAACTTCCTTCACAAGTGTCAGAATAATTTCCTTTCACACTACTGTTATCTTAAAATGGCATCATATTGCAGAACTTTGGCTTATTTTCCTATACGAGTGGGCACACCCACAGTTCTCTGAATCCCCAAGGCACAACAGGCTTTTGGCCAAATGCTCACTAAAATTCTGAAGTGAAGGATGAAAGGTAACTTTTACAGATGGCCTGTGAGGACCGGGTACCACACCGGTGATGTCATACCCGTGACATCACACCTGTGGTCTTGTCTGAGCACAACTAGCCCGTGAACAGCCGCCCACCTTATGAATGAAGCCACTCGGCAAACTGAGGTCAGAAGCTGTGGGGCTTGTGTGGACTGTGAGAGACTTCTAGGACAGTAGTGGCCACATGGTCTGGATTTGAAAGTTTGTCACCTGTTTGTCAATGAAGGCATGTCACACACGGGAGCATTTTTCAGGCTGCTCCTGTCTCTGTGCAGGGCAAGCAGACAGCAAGGGCTAATTCTATTGTTTCTGGCCTGACTCCTCGTGAAGTGAGAGCAGGAAGGTCTGACTAGGTAAGTTTCTCTTTGAGGCTAATTTTATAGGCCAGGCCACTTCTGTGGAATTGCTAAAAAGGAACTAAACCGAAACCCCAAAGCACATATTTTACTTTGAAAAATCAAACCAAACCCACAGAGATTTCTGAGGCTTGTGTTGGAAAATCCTTCATGTTTCTGCCCCATCTTCCAGGCATCGTCAAGGACTCTGAGGATGTGCACAGTTTAAAGAACCCCACGTTGTTCATTTTTGCTGAAAATGATGCTGTGATTCCCCTTGAGCAAGTAAGTTGGCATTGTTCCTCTTCTCATTTCTTTTCTTTCTTTCTTTTTTTCTTTTAAGATTTATTTATTTAGAGAGAGAGCATGCTCATGAGTTGGTGGAGAAGCAGAGAGGGAGAGAGAATCCTTAAGCCGACTCCCTGCTGAGCATGAAGTGGGACCTGGGGCTGATCCCACGACCCTGAGATCATGACCCGAGCTGAAACCAAGAGTCCGATGCTTAACCAACTGAGCCCCCCAGGCGCCCCTCCTCTTCTCATTTTTATATTAAATAATATGGTTTGCCCTTTCAGGGAAAATATCCCAAAGGGTTCATTTGTTGCTCCAAATATTATTCAAGATTAAAGTTTTTTTTTTTTTTTTTTAAAGATTTTATTTGTTTATTTAACAGAGAGAGAGACAGCCAGGGAGAGAGGGAACACAAGCAGGGGGAGTGGAGGAGAAAGAAGCAGGCTCCCAGGGGAAGAGCCTGACGTGGGGCTCAATCCCAGAACTCCGGGATCACGCCCTGAGCCGAAGGCAGACGCTTAACGACTGAGCCACCCAGGCGCCCCCATCAAGATTAAAGTTTTAAAGGTGATGGGGCGCCTGGGTGGCTCATTCGGTTGTGTCTGCCTTTGGCTTGGGTCATGATCCCAGGGTCCTGAGATTGAGCCCCACATGGGGCTCCCTGCTCAGTGGGCAGCCTGCTTCTCCCTCTTCCCTCTAATGCTCCCCCCCACTTGTGTTTTCTTTCTCTGTCAAATAAAATCTTTTAAAAAAAAGTTTTAAAGGTGGGTGTTGTTAGGGACTTAGGGGCTGTAACCCCCTAAAAGTGCTCCTGTTGTGGTCTGTTTACTGGGCATTGAAGCAGGCCCTGACTCCCCATCCTCCTATGTGTAACCCACCAGTTAAGGTGTATGTCTTTAAAGACATGGGTGTGGGGGCGCCTGGCTGGCTCAGTTGGTGAAGCTTGCAACTCTTGACCTCGGGGTTGTGAGTTTGAGCTCCATGTTGAAGGTAGAGTTTACTTAAAAAAAAAAAAAAAAAAAGAATTGGGTGTGTTAAACCCAGTATGTTGATAAGAAAAAAGCAGAAGAAAACTGGATCAAAAGCAGTCATTTAGAAATTATTGTTGTTATTCATAACTAACACATTATATTAATACAAATTTAAAATAATTTATACTTGAATATATTGACTATTTTGTTATATATTGAATGATACACAAAAGATATTAATACAATTTCAAATAACTGATATTGTATCATTTTTATATTGCTCAGAATCCTCTCCTTTGCCAGAGGTAAGGACTGTGTTAGGTATAAAATAAAAAGTAAAAAATTCATAATAGCTCCAGAACTTAAGGCAGTGATGTTAAATTTCTTTTATGAGCATTCAGAGAGGATTTGGAGAATGGAAAATATGACTAGATTGCTAAAGTCATCCTATCGTGAAATCTTTTGCGTATCAGGTGTCTTTGCTGACCCAGAAGTTGAAAAAACACTGCAAAGTGGAATATCAAATTAAAACATTTTCTGGGCAAACCCATGGCTTCGTGCATCGAAAGAGAGAAGATTGTTCAGCAGAAGACAAGCCCTATATTGACGAGGCAAGAAGAAATTTACTCGAGTGGTTGCACAAGTATGTTTAGCTGTGGCCACGTGTAAAACTTCCTCAAAATAGCTCACATCCAGAAATGTGCTTTGGGATACAGGGTCATTTGATTTAATTTTCACTTTATATAAATCAAGGAATCCTGAAACTCATTATTTCCTCTGAAACATAAATTCGGTAGAAAAAGCTAATGCATGATAGAATTTCACTTTTAACCCCCAAAAAACAAAAACACAAACCCAAGCCCGGTCAGTCCCTGAAGAATTTGAATGACAGAGTAATATCCTCACTATTAGCAAAAACCTAGGGCTGTTGATGGAGCCGCTGACAGCTCAGGTGTGGACTTCTTGCTTTTTAATTAAGTACGTCCTTTAAAATGATGAATGTGGCAAATGATGAAGGCCATGAACTATAACCTCAGATTCAGAGCCCAGCTTAACTGGGCACTTATCTGTCTTAATATAGACGACTCTGTCACGTTCATACGTGGCACTAGGAGAAATCCTGAGGTTAAAATAGGGTTTCATTGACCCAATTACATCAAGCCAATAAACTTACTTTTTGAATGTGTGGCTTTTTCTAAAAGCTAATAAATAACAATGGATTACAGTGACCGTCTCCGAGGAAGTGATTTTCCAGAACAGGGCATCTTCCGGGCCCAGGGCCTGGGGTTGCATTAGAAATCACTCATGCGTTCACGTGGGAGGTGTACAGGGTCAAGTTTCAGGTTTTAGATTTTAATTACTTTATATTAAATCTCACAAACAGCTCAGCTCCTCGGGAGCCCCAGCCCCATGCCAGGCACTCAGCGGCCGCACGTGGCCAGGAGGAGCCGTATGGGGCAGAGCCAGTCTGCGCCAGGAAGGGCTCTTCCTTCTTCTCGCTGTGCCCTGCTGACTTCCCATGAACCCTAGGCTGGACAGCGGACACTCCCACCGGCCCCTCTGAGTCTGCAGATCCAGAAGGGCCACCTCGCTCCCCCCGCAACGCAGGCCTGGGCCCTGCAGGATGTGCCCTCCATCAGGTGGGACCATGGCAGGGCCTTTTTCACCCCCATGTGCCATGGCCAACTTGAGCCATTTCCCATCAATCCTAGGCCTCTGGGAGGGAAACCCACACACTTCTATTCTGGAGGACAGGAATGAGAAGGGTCCCTGTGGCATCAAGGATCCACACCCACCCCTTTGTTTCTTCCACGGCTGGGCTTGCGGAGTCCCACGACTGATCGTTTTTGTTCTGTGAGAGCGGAGGGGTGACAAGATGGGTCCCTCTGGAGAGGGAGAGAAAAAGGGAGCAGTGATGTGGGCCTCACCCAGGCAGGGAAATGGAGAGGAGAGGAGGGATTCCAGAGCGTTTAGAAGAGTCCTGGGAGGACACAGTGAACTGTCTGAGGCCTGCTTAGAGATGATGCAGGTTAGGGAGAGAAGCTTAGAGATGATGCAGGTTAGGGGAGAGAAGCAGGGCTGTGGGGACAAGTTTGGTTTGGGTAAAGTCTGGAAGATCCGGTTTTCTTGAGCTAAAAATACCCCAACTAATAGTGGCTCGACTAACAGTGGCTGAGAGAATAACACTGAAGTCTCATCCACAACACTCCCAATTGGGTCCCAGAGTGGTTCAGGGCCCGGATGATGTCAGGACATGGACGGGTGCCTGCCATTCTGGGCCCTCTCATGGGTATGGCTGCAGGCCTCCTCCTTCACAGAACACCAGCCAGGGCAGGAAGGGAGGCCAGCGGCTATTGTTTTGTTAGGGAGGGAACTCTTTCCCAAGACTCCCCCACCCTTAATCTGGGACTCCCAGCTTCCAGAACGGTGAGAAAGCAATGTTTAAGCCACCATCTATGGTGTTTTTGTTCTAGAAGCCTGAACTAAGCCGGTTATCTACTAAAGTTTCAGGCTCACTATCATTCTTGAGAAGTGTGACTAGTTCAAAGGTCTTTCTTTCAATTAACAGTGGTGTTCCGGGGTAAGGGGGCTAGTTCGGCGTGCACCACCACCGTGCCGGCTACAAGGACCCGCTCTACACGCTTTGTCATGGAACGTTAGAAAGCTGTGGGCTCCAGGCTGGGAGCTAAGATTCTGTGTTCGCGTTGATTCAGCAAGGCCCTCCTTTAGGGAAAGCGGCTTTTTTCTTCTTGTGCGGTGCTCAGTGACTACTGTTAACAAGGGAAAAGGCAAATAAGCTTTTAATATGACCTCACGGCCCTTTGAGACGGCCCAGGCCCCTCAGGCTGGGACCACACTTGAAACCACTGCCAGGTCTGTGTAAAACATTTACAAGGGCCCTTAGGACACCACGAATGCTTCACACACCTTCCCTCCTGCGGTCACCTCCTCCCTGCTTTGGCCGACCTTGAACACATTCTCTAGGCAGCCGTCCCTCTCTGCCACACTCTTCTGGAGTTTTAGATGTGACCTCTGTCGTGCAAGCCGCACCCAAAATGGAGCAGCACAGGTCCATGCCTACAAATAACTATCATCTCATTACTACCGACCCCCCTCCCCCCGGCCCCAACTCCTGATCCTTCAGCGGAGCCGGATGACCTCTCAGCCCTTCCAGAAGCAACTGTACTTTCCAGTGGTTGCTTATAATGAAAGACCAGGCCATTTAGTGGACATCGAATCAATCCAGCTAGTGTCAGAGTTGGGAACCAGCTGGAAAGTGCCACCAGCGGTCTGGCCTGGGGGTCCCGTGCCTTGTCACCCTTGCTGCCCCCGCTGGAGCGCAGGGACTGATCCCCTGCTGGGTGAGCCAGCTCTCTGGGCCCCGGGTGGTGGTCAGGGTTAGGAAAGCCGGCCTGGCAGGAAGGCATGTTTGCAGTCTGCTGAAGCGTCAGGTGGAGACCTAACAGCTGAAGGCCGCCCAGCAAGACCCCCAGCACTCCCTGGGGTCGCAGGTCCCAATCTCAGCTACTGAAGACTGGATCTTCTCCATCTGATGGAGACTGGTTCCTTTTGCTCAGTGTCCTAATCCTCATTACAGGGTATAGAAATAAATGTTCTTGTTACAGACAAAAAAAGGGGACACGTAACCTGTCAAGAGATTTGTAACTGGAAAGTAAAAAACGTCACGTTACCTTGAAGTGGTCCTCACGAGGCGAAATCAGAAGTTTGTGAAACATCTCTACAGGTCCCGTTCACAGGCCGCGTCGTTCCTCTCAGCCCCCAAACCCGCCAGGAACGTGTGTGAGGTCCGTATTGCAAGGGAGGGGTAAGGTTTAGTGGCTCTTCTCAGGAAATCACAGACCCCTTCAGGCGACATGGTCCAAAGCTAGCTGCTGTGCTGTCTGTAGGCTGGAGTCAGTCCCAGTGAGGTGGGTCTCTGTCTGACTTGACTCCAGACCCAGAGGCTCATAGTACAAATTATAACAGGGCTACTGCACGCCACATTTTGAAATGAAACACACAGGAGGTTCCTCGTGCAGTAAGGTTTTAAGATGTCATCTATTCATCCGATAGCGTGTGCATGCGAGCACGAGTGGGGGCGAGGGGGAGAGGGAGAATAGACCCCAAGCTGAGTGTGGAGCCTGATGCGGGACTTGATCCCAGGACCCCGAGATCATGACCTGAGCCGAGATCGGACACTTAACCGACTGAGCCACCCAGGCGCCCGCATTCAGCTTTCAAAACTGGACCGTCTATTCCACAACGTGCTGCTGGAATCCCAGCACTCACTCCTAAGCCTGCAGGCTGCTTGCTTCGCCAAAGCACCAGTGCAGGCACAGAGAAGAAATGATGACCCGACAGTGAGGACTGATCAGCATCCAGGCTCATCAAAGGCAACCCTGAGACGTCACCGAGGTCAAGGTAGACCACAATAATTCACTTCGTAATTCTGGTTATCTGACTAGTCCCATGAGGAAATCCTCTCCCCCTGGTGGCAAAGAAGTAAACTTATCATGATTCTCCGGAAAAATGCAATCTAGAGAACCATACACAGGGCAAAACGGCGTAGGGGAGGAGGGGCCCCAGGAGTCAGGCCGCCTGGCTTTGACCCAGCTCTACTGCTCACTGGCCAGGAGGCGCAAGCAGGCAATCCAGACTTGCCTGGAAGCTGTGACAGGACACACGTCCCCTCCCAGGGAGGGGAGAGCAGCACTAGGCTAGCTCAGACTCTCAGAATAAGGCCCAGCCTGTGCCAAGGCCACGGTCACTTTAGGAAGGAGACACTGGTCTACCCATGCATGGTAACCACAGGACCCTTCCTTCCACTCAAGCCATTCTAACCTCCCCGTGTTGTCCTGCTGAAAGGAAACCCCGGCGGGGCTCTGAATGGCCCTTCTAAGTTCCTGCAGGTGGTGCAGGACCAGGGCAACGTGATGCCTGGGGGACCACGTGCAGTCTTAGCCTACGCTCGCTCTGCGGTCTCAGCTAGGAGCATGCCAGTCAGCCCGCGGTCTCGTGGTTTCCCACACTCCCCTCCGACAGGTCACTCCATCTACTCGGACGGGCAGGGCTGAGCTGCGTTCATTGGATCAAGCCCACAGACATCTTGAGAACAAACTCTGCTGAAGCTGTTCAAAGTACCCACAGATTAAAAAAAGAGATCTACTCAAACCCCGTCATTAAGGCCCGTTTGACTGGTACAGTGTTTCCTGAAGAGAAGGTAGCAATGGCTTGAAGAGAGCGCTTTCATGGAACGGTACAAAAGCCTGTGAGATGGCACCCCCACAACCGAGTGTCTTTGAACGATAGAACCACGGTTACCAAACAGCTCTTTTTATTGACCGTTACAGCATCCACAGTGTCTGAAAAAGGACACAGTAATAAATAACTGCCGATGCGTCACAAGACATCCCTTTATTCAGTCATAGCCGCGGGTCTTACTACTACATCTGATTCTCCATTTTTTCCTTACTCTTCGGATTCTCCGGGCTTCCGGATGTCATCAATCTTCAAAATCATTCTAACCATTTGTGTTGCAAGAGAGATCTGTTGCTTCTTGCCAATCAAAGTTTCTATGACGTGTTGCTGCTTCATATCTGAAAAATTCGAACAGATTATCCTAAATATGTTTCGTATTAATAACTTGCTCTCATTTATAGAATCACAGTAAACTTAAAAATACAAATCTGGAAGAAGCCCCCAGTCCCAGTTTCATTTTCAGAGGAACAGGATTTCATCACTCCCGCGGACACTCTGAACTTAAACGTGGGTGCCAGAAAGCTGCGGGTGGAGGGGACCTCTCTCCATCGACAAGCTCAGGTGCTGGGCGACTAGCTAAAGTCTTTCAGAGACATCTCACCCACGAAGTATTCACTATAACATAATTTAGTAAGCCCAAAGTAAGTGAAAAAATTGGACTATACCTGAAATGTAAAATAATTCCAAGCCCAAGAATTATAAATGTCGAAAGAACCAGTCATTCAAGTTAAAAACAAATTTAAATATTTGTCTGACAAAGAGTCGATGCTGTTATTGAAATCTGCTGGCTGTGAACATGAAAACCACAGCACAGCTGTCACTCCAAGTAAAAGCACAAATCCTTGGATTCTGTGGTTGGGGAGGACTGCGGGACTCTGGACACGGCCCATTTGTACAGGAAACCTGAGCGCCACCGTTCCAACAAGCTTCTGCTAGGTCAGCCTGTAAACCCCAGCAACTACATCACCCAGGGACACACTCTGGAATTTGTGGACACAACCCCAGAATAAGCGGACAGCAAAAAGTCCGTTTCAGAGCTGCTTCCCAGGACACCCAGAACCTCCCTGACAGACACCTCTGTAAAAACGCAAGAGGGGAATGATTTTCTAAAACTAGAGATTGAAATGGAAGTCATCTTCAGTATAGAACAGCAGATTGTATCTTACCATTATTAAAATCAATGCCATGTTGCTAGGAGCAGCAGTCTAAGCAACTCCTAAGGTAATCAAATGGAACTTTCTAAAACTCGGGGCCGGATTATCTCTAGCGTGTAAGTGTTTAAAGATACGATAAGCTTACGCCGTGCACGACACACTGTGCAGCCAGCATGAAATCAATCGCTTTCAACCCATTGCAGCCCCTCCAAGTGGCGACCGCTCCTCACCATTTGTACCCTTGTGTAAACAGTCAATCCCAAGAGCGGGGTTCATCTCCTTCACTTGTCTGGCTCGGACTTCGGTCATAGTCTGGATGGGATTCATGCCGCTGTTTTCAGAAAGAGCCATGGGGATGACCTCCAGCGCATCGGCAAAAGCCCGCATGGCATACTGCTCCAAGGTCGGGCACTGGAAGGGGACAGGGCTATAGTTAGCGTGCTTGGCAGAAAGGAAAAAAACCCCAAAACCCAAAAAACCAAGGCTGCAATTTGGAAATGTAAATAAATTGCATACTTTGAAAACCTAACTGATGAAGAATTCCAAGAAAAGGCGGTCTTATTTTAATCTACCAGAATATGTAAACGTCACTACAAAGGGAAGAAAAGGTATACATCTGAAACAAGTCTCAAATCAGCTCTTACTACTTCATTTTTTTTAAACTATTTTTTTTTAAAAGATTTTATTTTTTGACCGAGAGAGAGAGAGAGAGAGAGAGAGAGAGAACAAGCAGGGGGAGTGGCAGGCAGAGGGAGAGGAAGCAGCAGGCTTCCCGCCGAGCATGGAGCCTGACACAGGACTCGATCCCAGGACCCTGGGATCACGACCTGAGCCAAAGGCAGATGCTTCAGGGGTTCTGGACACCTGCACCTGAACACGTGTGCGAGGATCACAGCAGACGCTGGTTACCCGCGGCTACCATGCTCCGTCCGCAGCAACACTGCCGTACCCACCGGGGTCAGAAACGCTGCGTGGGCTTTACCTTGTCCGCCTCTTGGCTCACTGCCAGGGCACAGGCTATCTCGGCGGCGCCTCCACCGTACACCACACGGTTGTCACGGATGAGGTTCCGGATGACACACAGCGCGTCGTGAAGGGATCGTTTTGCTTCCTCGATGATCTGGGAAACAGCTTTGCCTAAGTTACTGTTATCACAATACCTGTTTGAGAGTCAGCTACCTGCACACTGATTTAATCTAGGTGTTGGCTGGGTACTGGAAATACTAACTCCCCTAATAAGCTGTTTTGGTTAAGAACAAATGGAGAGAAAACGCCAGTACATTCGTTACCAGAAGTTTCTACCTTTACCCTCCCTTTCTTCTCTGTAACGTAGTTAGAACCACGCAGAGGCAGGCAGGGACTCTTTCTGGGACCCATGACCAAGGCGAGGGATCAAAAAGTCCAAAACTGACCAAGAAAAACCTCCTGAGTCTAACTGATCACGAAGCATTCTCAGGGAAGGGAGAGATTACCGGTAGTTATTTGCTGGGGTCCCCTATTTTCACTAAGAGACTCAAAGACCAGTGTGCCCTGCAGAATTTATGATGGAACATGGTCTTTGATAATTTCACATCCTGGTATATCACAATTTCTTTGAGAAAAATGATTGTTTTTTAAAAAATAGCAATTATATCTCACTTAAATACATTACGGGCAAAGCCAAACCACATTCTAAAAGCAGAAAAAATGCAGGACAAATAAACTGGATTCTTACCATCTTATTTCCTCCTCTGATGAAAATGGTCACAGCCCTGGAGTTCTTACATTGCTCAATGACCAGCATTTTGTCCTTAGTGGTCCCAAAGGAGATCTCTTTTACAAGACCAGCAAAGCCCAGCTTCTCAGAAGTGAGCTCTGAGAACCGTGGGACGATCCGGCCTCCCGTCGCAATGGCGATGAGCTAGGTGGGGTGGGTCAGGAGGAGGAGAGAGACGATGCTGGTGAACACTGAACTTTCTAAATCAGACCACAGATAAGCCAAGCTAGGACCACCTTGTGTATCCAAGTGCTAACCCACACTAGCCCGAAATGTCAAGGTCAACCCAAAAAGCCGTGTCAATCAGTGTGGTTTGAAGGGCTGGTGTCTTGGTCTGGCCCCATCACCCTGCACACTCCCCATAGCTCTTGACTGCCTCTCCAGACTGGATCGAGCTCAGCACAGCAGCCCCTTCCTACCTGGCTGCAGTGAGGACCAGAGGCCATGTATGTCTGGGCACAGACCACATCTGGGACGTCCGGCCATCAGCATGTGGCCGACACAGAAGTGGGTAAGACAGGGCTTCCTGCCTCAGACAGCCAAGTGGGATGACGTATGGAAAGCATTTCTAAAAACCAGAGCACCAGAAATACACGGCTCTGCTGTTCTCATAACAGTATACGTTTTTACAAATAAAAACAAGATTCCAGCACTTTTCTCTCTCCTAGCTCCTCCTCCTCTCATCTACGGAGCCTTGGCACGATGTGGTTACTGAAGGCCAGTGCTATCAAAGCAGCCCCATACCCGCACAGCTCAGCCCCTGCATTCAGAAGTCTCCGCACGGCGCGTCCTACCTCTATTTCAGGTCCTCCTACCCAGCGAACTGCAGGCAGGTTATTCTGGAGAAGTAAATGATTCGCTTCATCATCGAATCCCCACTGGCAAATAGCTAGGTTTGCCCCTGTTTCTTTAATCTGGGGAAAAAACCGCCACAGTCATATTAATAAAAACGTTCCTCGTGCTCGAAGAAAGATAGGCTACAGTGGGGTTGCATTAAAACAAAGCAGACAAGAGAGAGAGAAGGAACACCCAAGTGTCTACTTTCTGTCAGGCCCAAATTCCAAATAATGAAGAAGTATCAATGGAAATCACCTCTTATTTTTTTGGAAAAATTATTTATTTATTTGAGCGAGAGAAAGTGTGTGCGCAAGTACACACGTAGGGGAGGGGGAGAGGGAGAATCCCAAGTAGACTCCAAGCTCACTGCAGAGCCTGACACCGGGCTCCATCTCACGACCCTGAGATCACGACCCGAGCTGAAATCAAGAGTTGGACGCTCAACTGACTGGGCCCCCCAGGCGCCCCTGGAATCCCCTCAGTTTGTAAACTATGCTTTAAGGATCAGTAATTCATGCTGAACCCCATGGCTACAGCGAAATAAAACGAGGACGTGTCAACAGGCTTAGCACCGCCCCAGTACCCAGGGTGACAGCCGTGTCTCACCACAAACACCCGTAAGGCAAGTTCATTCATGTACGTGTCCAACAGGAACGGCGTCTTTGATACACACTCCTCTCCACTAGCTTTTCTCATTTGAGTGCATGACCCTCCGTGGATTAACAGATGGATTTTGGGCCCACAGAGGTGACTCTTCCTCCCACCCCTGCACTAAGCCACTTGTCCCGAGAAGGCAGCAATGACCAGAACCGTCTGTGCATCCTGCCCTCGGCGGTCACCTGTGGTGGCTGGGCCACGCCTCACATCCACTCTGTCTGCACCCAAGCCTCTTGAATCATCCACCACATGGGCTCTCTGCTTCTAGCCCATGGCCCTCTGGAACTCAGTCTATTAACAGCCCACTTGTTCTTGCACTGCTTCTGGCACATTCCTGCTGTCAACAAACCCTGGCTGTCCCTTGAAATCAATCCGCGTCAGCACCTCTCCTCGAACAGCTACTTTTCCATCCCATGTGTTCAAAATGGAAGGTGTCCTTCTTGGTCCCCACAACCAACAACAACGTTCCTCTGTGGACAACTCTCATTCTTTAGAACGTTAGCATCTAGTCCTGTCACATTCCTACTATCATTCTTGGCAACCCACACATCTACCAACACCATCTGTCCAACTCCCCTGGCCTCTTAGTTCCTGCCACCTTTTCGCCCAGTGCACCTTGGCTGGCACTCCCACGGCAGCCCTGTAGCCCAGATAATGGGTTTTCGCTTACCAACTCCTGCCAGCATGCTCTAACCTCTCAGCCTTGCTGTTCCCTGCACATGCCAACCACGTTCCTGCCTCAGGACCTTTGCACATGCTGCTTACGCCCACCTTACCTCAACCTGGAATGCTCTTCACCCAGGCACACAGCTCTCACTTTGCTTAGGTCTCTGGCCATATCACCACTTCAGAGAGGCTTTCTCTGACCAGTGTCCTTCACAGAGCCCGTACCCACTTTCCCCTTATTCTGCACCTCAAGAGCCAGAGCCCTGCTTTGCTCCCTGCTCTATCCCAGGTCCCTACAACAGTGCCTGGTATACCGCAGCCAGAGACACGGGTCACACAGGAGTAAATGAATCCAACTACTCCCGTGAAGACAGACGGCAAGATAGCCTCTCGTCTGTTCGCCACGAGAAGTAACGTTCGTGGAGTGCCGATGCTGTAAATTCCCAAGGACAGAGACCTGAAGACGAGCCACTGTCGGGCTTGTGCACACGTAAAATATCAACAGCCAAAGAAAAAGGGTTAAGGTGTTTACAACAGTCTGACTTGAGCAAACAACTGGAATTACTATTAATTACATTCTAGTTTAATTCCAGTTATTCAGTAACTCTCCTCTCTACGAGTTATATTTAGATGTCCCGAACACGTGCTGAGCTGTACTGAAGTGGTCCAAACCTTGAACGTACTAGGTTACAGGTGTCCAGGAAAGCAAGCATTGTAAAATCAAAAGCACGGCTCAAAGTAAGCCAATTCTTTCAGGCACTCCACAAGTTACCACCTTAAGACAAAATCAGCTTGCTTTCCTCCTTAAGCCTTTCTGTGCCCTTTGATTTCTTCTCAGTGTGGACACTTATTACTTTTACAATTTCAAAGTGAAGTAAGGTGGCTCACACCGTTAACACGCCGTCTGGAGCCACACGAGGAAGCATCCAACAGCGCAGGTGAGCGCCAGGAGTTACCTCTCAGGTACAGGTCGACGGCTAACCGCATCCTTTCAGAGGCTAAATTTTACTCACAACTACGGTGGGACTTACTTGCTGAATCATCTCTTCAAACTTCTCCTTTTCGTATTTCTGAAGGGCCTTATAATCTTCTACAGAGGTCACGTCCAGCTTATGCTTGGTCTTCGGTTTGGGTGGTTCAAACGGGCACGTGAGGATTGCAATCTTAGCATT
The DNA here is from genome assembly GCF_017311325.1 of Ursus maritimus. Lineage (NCBI taxonomy): Eukaryota > Metazoa > Chordata > Mammalia > Carnivora > Ursidae > Ursus > Ursus maritimus. The sequence goes on from NW_024423897.1 coordinate 55,494,850, forward strand.
TTCTACTTGCTACGGGGAGAAAGAAACCCTTAGGCTGGTGGCTTTAAGAGCGAAAAAGCTGAAGCTGAAAGGCACGGACTTACTTTTGGCATCTGCGGGTGACTGAAATCCTTGTCCACGATCACTCCCTTAATAAGTTTCGTGTCCTCCAGCCTCCCACCCACTTTGCCTTCCACTTTGATGAGCTCAAAGTCCACGTCTCTGCGCTGCATGTCCGCCACGGTGAGGATGGCATTCACGGCGATCTCGGCCATCTGCCGGTGACAGCTGTTAACCCTGAGGGAAACCCAAGACAAAACTTTCACGTTCACGGACAACTACTCTAACCACAGCAGGACATGGAATACAATGTGGTAACTCAGGGATATTTTATAGAACTAGGGATGTTCTCAGTCTATAGAAAGCAATGCCACTGGAACCCGCACTTTCAACAGTCTGGGGCAGGGCTTCCTAATCTGGGATCCACAGACCCCAGAAAAAACCTAACTGGGATGGGGGAAAAAATGACATCTTGTCTGAACGAGGTGTGGCACTTAGTGAGGAGTGTGGGGACTTGCCATGACTACGATCTTTGCAGGAATTTCCACCAACATCAGTTACAGACTGGGGTGGGGGGGGGCAGTGGCAGTATCTTTTCTGAAACCTTTGAACATCTGAACAGATTGCTCAATAAATTTACTTCTGGTTGTAGAAAAACTGCATGGAAATTTAGTACTTGAAACACAGTGCCTGAAATCGAGTCATTTTAGAGAGAAAAGAACCATGAAACTCTAAGTGTTGTTAGTATCCTAACCAGGGGATTTATACTACTTTGCTTTATGCTGAATATATTTGGTCATTATTGGTTGTTTTGAACATCTTCTGTACTAAAGACCTATGTGTGCTTGATTTTATGAAGACCTGCAAATACAGCAAAGTCAACTTACAAAGCCACAACAACGTGAGATTTGTGCATCTGACTACGGGTAACACCTGCCTCCCTGGAGAAGACAGTGCTCTACTTGGGACAGAGGCCGTTCCTCTAGCCAGCGAGTTTCAGCACCTGCACGACAGGAGACACCTCGCACAGCACTGTGGTGGAGGCCTTTCCCTGGGGGTAGAGGGAGCAACGATCTCTGTGGCACTCTCCCCGACAGCTGAGTCAAGACTGCCTTCCTTTTTGCTAAACCATCACGCACACAAATTAAAAATTAAAACATCTCTCACACTGATCGTGATTCAAAATAACCAGTGTAATAAACCACCTCAGGGTAGATTTTTATCCCACATCATGGCAAGAGCCAGTAAATCTCTGTTATTGTTCAAATAAGTGTGTCCCTTGGCTGAGGCTGCTTTGAGTCTCCAGGGAACAACTGTGTCTTTGAGCCCCCAGACGTGGCAGCAGGCCTGGTAAATAGCAGGCATTATGCAAACACTCAAAACACCCAATGTAACTCAATTTCAAAACGCCCCTCTCACTAAATTAAAATTCTGTACCAGTAACTTGCTTGTCGAATAAATGAAAAGTGGAGCCCCTCCCCCTAAATGGCTTCCTAGCAAAGAAATGGTAGAAGTGTTTTTGAAAATTAACATTCCCCAAGTAGGACCATTTTCTGCTTGATTTCTAACACAGCCTATCCTACTAAATTAAAGAACAGTTTCTCTTACAAATACTGCGGGAAAAATTTAATACCAAAGCCTGGAACTTCTTTTTCCAACTAAAACAGATGCATGTGGCTATACCTGCATTAAAAACAAAAGCAAACCAAAACAACAACAAAAACAGAGTGCAGTACATGGAACCAGAACGAGGCCAGCAGCGGCCACCAGGGAGGATGTCTTCAGCAACAAGCACACACACTCTGCTTCTCTCCAAGGGCCAACAGCGGCACTCTACTGTAAACGTACACTTTGGAGCCCAGCGTGGTCTTGGCGGTCTGAATCAGGGGCTCAGTGTCCTTCATGTCAACAAGGACACTATCGCTGATCTTGTCCAGGTGCTCGATAGCAATGCGGGCGGCCTGTTCGTAGCCGTCGGCGATCCTGATCGGGTGAATGCCGCGGTCCAGCAGCTGCTCGGCTTCCTCCAGCAGGGCGCCGGCCAGGACTGCAGACAGGACAGTGCGCGACCAGATCAGAAAAACGCTAAAGCTTATGTGATCAATACCGATTAGACGCTACCCTAGAAATAGGAAGGTTCTGGAATTAAGGTAAAAGTATCTTGGGGACAGAGGTATTTTTTTTAAGAGAGCCTCTGGGTTTGCTTTTAGCAAAGATCTAACGGCAAGCCCCTTATACATGGGTGTTCAGCTCTCGGCGATGCCCGGAATGTAACTGAAGGATGTAACCTAAAAACATCTTTCTGAGGGCAAAAACCTCTTATGTTTCCCGGGCCAAGAATTTCTTTTCTTTTAGGATTTATTTCATTTCACTTAAAGATTTTATTTACTTATCTGAGAGAGAGAGCACGAGCAGCGAGAGCAGCAGACTCCCCATTGAGCAGGGAGCCTGATGCGGGGCTTGATCCCAATTTTTTTTAAGTCATCTCTACACCCAACACGGGCCTCTGACTCACAATCCCGAGATCAAGAGCTGCATGCTCCACCAAGTGAGCCAGCCAAGTGCCCCTCCCAGGCCAGGGATTTCTATTCAGTAAAATTTGTTGGTGATAAGAGGATTTTAAGAACTTACAATTTATCCTCCCTACCATCTTCCCTCCTTCTAGTGTTTTACGGTCACAAAGAGGAGGAATACTGCTTGTTTTACTACTGCTACACTCCAAGCACATCCATAATACTGCTTGGTACCTGATAAATATTTGTTGAAATGAATTCAAAGCTCAACTGCAGAAAAGGTAACAGTAAAGCTGTTTCCCTCTCCCACCTTCCCCAACTTTTTAAGTATTTCAGACCTTCAGAAAAAGTACAAGAATAGTAAAATGAATAGTTTACCAACACCATTTTACCACATTTGTTTTCTCTACAAATGCACACACGTAATTCTGTTCAACTACGTGACAATTAGTTGCGAAAATCACGCCACCTCAAAGTGAGCAACCAGCCCCAAGTACAAGGGCATTCCCCTACAGCACTATAATGTAACCGTCATGCTCAGGAAACTTAAGGGGGGCACTACTCTGCAATGCGCAATCCACAAATCCTCCGTGTATCCCAAACATCCCTCACAGCTGAAAAAGTAAAACAAAACAAAAAAGCACCCACCCAATCAAGTGTTATGCGTTACAGCTGGCTGCCATTTCTCTTTGGCTCCCTTGACTTAGAACAGTTGTTTAACGCTCCCCAACCCCTTCTTGTTCGTCCGGGAAAAGGACTTTTGGGCCTTGTACTGATCATGTCCTTCAACTTGGATTTGCACGACTGTCTCCTCACACTCTGATTCGGAGTAAACATTCTCGGCGGTGTGTGTGATTCTAACTAACACCTCTGAAACAGGGTGTTAGGAAGGCTATTCTGCTTTCTTACCAACCACCCCTGTGGTCCCATCTCCAATTTCATCATCCTGTGATTTGGACAGCTCCACCATCAGCTTGGCAATCTGGTGATCGACGTCCATCATGCTTAGAATGGTGGCACCGTCATTTGTCACCGTCACGTCACCATCCTTGTCCACCATCATTTTATCAAGTCCTAGAAAGATGGCAATGTTTACAATGGCATTAAGCAAAAGAACAAAACCAAAATCTGTACCAAAACCTATAAGAAAAACATAGGCCTCTTGACCCAATTCCTAATTACAGAACTTATTATAAAAATTTTACATAAAAGGGTATCTACATGCAGACACTTTCAGGTAAGCAAAACACTGGAAGCAATCCTAAGGGCTAAAGCTGGACAAATGGGAGAAAAAAAGGAGCATACTAAATGTATTATTATTATTTTTTTTAAAGATTTTATTTATTTATTTATGTGACAGAGAGACAGCCAGCGAGAGAGGGAACACAGCAGGGGGAGTGGGAGAGGAAGAAGCAGGCTCCCAGCGGAGGAGCCTGATGTGGGACTCGATCCCGGAACGCCGGGATCACGCCCTGAGCCGAAGGCAGACGCTTTAACGACTGCGCTACCCAGGTGCCCCTAAATGTATTATTAATTATAAAAAGGGACAACTATGACTTGGAAAATGCTAATGAAATGATGTGAAGAGGGAGGAAAAAACCCTGACATAAAACCGTACGCGCCTATGATCACAACCACGTTGAAAGCCCGGAGCACACAGAACGAGTTTGTTAGTGCTGGGGGCCTAAGATGCCCCCGCCCCACATCCCAACTTTATACAAGGGTTGTAGCAACTGTCCATAATTGACAACATTCGTCAAAAAACAGAATGATAGTCTCCTACCATTTGGTCCAAGTGATGTTCTCATTGTATTTGCTACAGCCTTTGCTGCCATGATATGAGACTGAAAAATGAAACAAACAGAAAAAACAAATGTTCAAGTTACATATCATAATAGTTAAAAGCACACAGCTGATAATTGTAAAATCTACTTTTACATAGTTTCTGTTCTCTAGAAGCTTTTCTATTTAAGAGACAACATTCAAGTCTAAGTAAGTGTGGTAACCTTCACAACTACCAGCTTCAGTAGACCATTCTTATGTAAAAGAACAGAACTCAGTGCTTTAACTCACCCATCTATGAGGCAGGTTCTCTTACTTGCCCCATTTTACAGCTGAGAGCAGGGGCAATCTGACCGGACAGGCCGTGCAAGACCACTCTGCAAAGCTTATCTCGCGCAGAGAGTCCAGATGTAAGCATACGACACCTTGAACTATCACCCTATGATACACGGCAGAAACGTACCCTTCTCTTTCATGGTCAAGCTGATACGCGACCTATATGTGAAAAGTCACCCTTGCTTGTCACGTGCCAAGGGTATCAATAAGTAATGGGAACTTGTAAGCATCCTTTCCTGTTTGCACACATAACCGGGCTCATTTTCCCTCCAAATGTTGTTTCCTTTGCTCCCAGTCTTGCTGTCACCAACCTAACCTGGATCCACAGCGCCCTACAGAAATGTAGGGTCTCTTATCTACTCTTATCCTTTAGATTCATCCAACACCAAGCTAAATCATCTGTTTTTCTCAAACACATTATTTGCCAGTCCACAAACCTTAAATGACTCCGTAGGGCCCCAACACTGAAGTCTGAAGGCTTCAGCGTTTCCTTCAATGCCCTCCACAATATAAGAGCTAGTTCCCTCCCTGTGACGATGGGCCATACTTTGTTCCCCAAATATGTCCTATGATCCTTGAAACAGCACGGGGCATAAAAGGCGCTCTGCTCATCAAAACCCTGACCACCTTTCAAAGCAGTTCAAACGCACATGTTCTGTGAAGCCCTCCTGGGTCACTCCATCTGGCAGGTAAGAAAAGACAAACTTCGTACATCTGTGAAAATGCTGGTCGTCATTAAAATACAGATTGACGGATTTGTCTGTGTAATGTAATTTTTAAAAGATAATCATCACAGGTAAGCAGTTCTTAATCAGGGAGGATTCTGTCCCTCGGGAGACATCTGGCCATGCCTGCACACATCTTTGGTTGTAATAAATGGGGTGGGGGCTGCTACTGGCATGGACGGAGTGAGTAAAGGCTGGATGCCGCTCATCGTCCTGTACAGGACAGGTCCACACAAGGAAGAATGATCTGGCCCCCCAAATATTAACAATGCCAATGCTGAGAACTCTGGCTCTAGACCACTGGCTTTGGAGTCAACCACAGGTGGGCTCGAATCCTGGCCCCATTCTTTATCGACAAGCTGTACCACCTCTCTGAATCATGGCCCCTCCTGAAGTGACCCCATGTAACCCTCATCCTTAGCTTGAGGGAGCTGTACTACCCTCACTGAGAAATGAGGTTGAGACGTTGTGTAAACAGTGAGAGGACTGTATGCTTTCTTCACTTGTTTAAAATACAAAGACACCAAGCAAACACACCTTAGATCTGGTGATGCCAACTCACTTTTAACAAACCCTAAAGAAGTCCGTGTCCTTTCAAAGCTTCCCCTGCATTTTCTGTCAAAGTCTGTGTTCAGATGACTTTCTCACCTGGACTCCTGTCCCTGGTTTAATTCCCCTGGTGCTTTCTGTTCCCTTTTGTCCACCAGACCCCACTTCCTAAAGTACAGTTCTACCTGAATTATGGTTCTGCTCAAAACCCCCTTACTGGCTCCCCTCCTTCCCAGGGCTAAATCTGGACTGCGAGGCGTTCTAGAGCTTCCACCTTCCAGGGAACTGCTGTTTACTTAAACGAGACTGGGCTCCATCAAAACCACGCTGCTCTTTCCCTCTACAATGTGCCATGCGTTTTCCTGGCCAGCTTTTTGCCTTTGCTGTCCCCTCTCCCCCAAATGCTACCTCTGTCACATTCAAAGCAGTAACCCCATCCCTGATCAAATGCCACCCTCCACCTTTTATCCCCCTCCACAACGGTGATACGCTGCCTCCTATTCCTTGCATTATGATTATGGGTGTCCACCTTCCATTCTGGCAGTGGTATTCTCTTCTCTAGGGGCACACGATTTTCGTTTTTACGACACCACATCCAGTATCGCGCCATGTATAAAGGTGCTGAGAAATTAAATACTTTGTAAACGACTAACCCTCTAACCAGTGACAAAGAAAGGGAGCCTCATCCTTTGGGGGCTATTGCTTGTTTCCTGGCCAAGTAACCCGAGAATACCCTCCCTGCTTCTTCCCGATGGAAACACTGTACGAACGACCAAAGGCTGGAGAAGCCATCGGAGGCGGGCTCACAAACCTAGGCACTGAACTGCCCCACCCAACGCTAAAGGGCGCCAGCGGCTCTACCCCAACCCCTAAATTGGGATTAGGGGCTTCTACGCCGGCCTCGCCCGAGCTCAAGGAGCGGGGTAGAGGGCCGGAGACGAGACGGGGTCCCCGACCTTTCCGGGGAGCACATGGCGGAACCGCTCCCAGGCTTGCGCAGGCGCACAGCCACGGGCTTCGGCCGCCTCCCCTCATGCCACCGACAACGTCCGTCCCGTTACCTTGAGAGCCTCAAGTCCCATAAGACGAGATTTGCGATCCTGATCCTTGATGATGAGGAAAGGGCGCCCATATTCGTCGAAGGCGAGGGTCCCGACCGACGCCATGGTGCAGCAGCAGTGGTTACTTTCCCTCAACCGGTGGACACCGCCCCGGAACCGAGAACAAGCCTTCCGCTCGCGGGAGGGCGCAAAGTGCGCGCATGCGCGGTCCGGGTCGCGTGAGACTTATTTTCCACCCGAGACTAGTTTGACGCCAGACAGTACCTTCTGGAACCAGAGGCCTTAGGAAACATCTATATCTACGAAGCCGCGGGGGGGGTTAAGTTCGAAGACACGGACGGGAAGTTAAAACCCACAAGCCGAGAGCAGATGGAACTCATTTGCCAGAGCTGTACAATGGAGAGCTTCCAGGTAGTGGGTCCCAACGAGGAACTCGTTTACTTGCAGCGTCACTTTCTCCCTCCGTCCCACCCCGGCTCCGAGAAGATGGTAGAACCCACTTCCGGATTTCCACCCTCTCCGCCTCCTCCCTTCCCCCGCCTTCGTGACCCCCTTCCCCCAAAGCCTCAGGAAGTCTCGCGATGGAGGGAGGAGGCGGTGAGCCGGCGGGCGCTGCGGGCTGCAGGGGTGGCGGGTGCGGTCCGCACGTGGGGCTTGTGGTGCGCTGGCCGCTTCCCTGCGCGGATACGGCCGGGCGGGAGGGGGAGCCGCCGGAGCACGGGGCACAGGGCGCGGGCCGCTCGCTGGTACCGGCATCTAGCTGCCCGGAGTGGTTCTGAACGCTGACGGTGTCTGCTTCACGGTGTTCGGAGTTGTGAACTGGAGTCACACTGGGTGGGAGTCATACAGCGTGGCCGCCGACTGGGTCTTAGTGGAAGTGACTGAACCGCTTTGTGCCTCAGTTACCTTGCCTGCAAACATGGCAGGAGTGACAAGTGTATCAACCTTGCACAGTTCCTGAAAGGATTCAGGCAGAACGGTGCCTGCCCTTAGCAAGTTCTGTTTAAGTGTTTTGTCGAAGGAATCCCCATTTTGCACAAATAGTCCAGTAACCTGGGCACCGTGCTATAGCTAGTAAGAAGCAAGGTTGCACAGCCCAGCGCTAAGGGTCCCACTCTTAATTCTAGCTTTTTTTTTTTTTTTAAAGATTTTATTTATTTATTTGACACAGAGAAGAAACACAAGCAGGGGGAGTGGGAGAGGGAGAAGCAGGCTTCCCGCTGAGCAGGGACCGTGATGTGGGGCTAGATCCCAGGACCTGGGGATCATGACCTGAGCAGAAGGCAGACTCTTAACTGAGTCACCCAGGCGCCTAATTCTATCTTGATAGTACCCTGTTTGTGTTTGCTTGAGCAGAGTGGTCATTACCTAATATTTTATAGGCTTAGATTTGGCCATAAAAAGTGATAAAGTACAGTTGACCCTTGAACAATGTGGGGGTTAGGGGTGCCCGTGCAGCCTAAACCTTATAGTCAGACCTCCTCTGCAGTCGAAAATGCATGTGTAACTTTGGACTCCCCCAAAACTACTAATGTGTCGATGAGAACCCAGTTACCATATTTCGTATGTTATATGTATTACATACTGTATGCTTACGGTAAAGTAAGCTAGAGAAAAGGTGTTATTAAAATCACAAAAGAAAATGTTTACTGTATCAAAAAATCCATGTTTCAGTGGATCTGTGCAGCTTAAACCGGTGTTGTTCAAGGGTATACTGTACTGATCCATGGATGTTGAAAACATGCCAAGTGAAAGAAGTCAGTCACAAAAGAGCACGTACTATATGATTCCACTCCCATGAAAGTCCAGAATAGGAGCTCTGTAGAGACAAAGTCGATTAGTGGTTGCTTAGGGATAAGATGTGTGTGTGTGGGGTGATAGCTAAAGGTTAAGGGGTTTCTTCTTGAGGTAGTGAGAATGTTCTAGAATTGACTGTGGTGATGGTTACACATATCTATGAATATACTAAAAACCTTTGGATTATGTACATTAAATAGGCACATTGTATGGTATATAAGCTGTTAAAAATTAGAGAGCTCCCCCCGCACCCATAGTACGAGCCTAACAGTAGCAGATAACAGTCATCATTTACTCTCTCACCTTGAGCACTAAGTGCTTTATATGCATTATTTATTTATTCCAATAAACCCATGTGGTTAGTATTATTTCTGAATTTTACAGGTGAGGAACCTGAGCCTTGGCCAAAACTTCCCTAATGTTACACGCTAGTTAAGTTCTGTGACTTTAGAACTTTATGAGTCAAATCCTTTTAACCACTGTACTGTATAATCGAAATACCCACAGGATAATTTTGCAGAGGCCTGGCAGATGGTACTTTGACTTTTTATGAAACCGTCAAATGCATGACTGTTTACTCTAGCATGTAAGTTCCTCCATACGATGCTGAAAAGTGTAACTGAAAACGTAATTAAAACTCTTGCTTTCTGTCAAACACCATCACCTTCCTAATCTTTACTTTTATCTTATCTCCAGCACCAGCAGTAGACTCTTGTTCTTGTTTCTGAGTTGGATTTCCACTGTGAAACCAGTTTTAAAACTCACTTTAGGGGACGTCAGGTGTCAAGAACAAAGCTCCACAGTGTGTGAGATGCTGGTGGTTGGTCAGTGCCTTGAGCATTGACTCACTGCAGAGGGCCAGCTTTTCGTGTGTTCTGTGTTCACATCTGTACCTCACAAGTTGTAACAGATCACCACATTTCATGGGTATGGTAGACAGACCCCCCCCCTTCCCCACCCAGGTCCAGGTCCTAATCTCTGGAACCTGTGAATATGTTACACAAGAGAATTTATAAATGGGATGATGTTAGGGCTTTGAGATGGGGAGATTATTCTGGCTTGTCTGGGTGGACCCAGTGTCCCCACAAGGGTCCCTATAAAGAAAAGGGAGGCAGGAGAGTCAGAAGGAGGTGTCCTGATGGAAGCAGAGGTTGGGGTGATATAGGGCCACTGGCTGAGGAGTGTGGGCAGCTTCTAGATGCTGGAAAAGGCAAGCACATCCATCCCCCCCTAGAGCCTCCAGAAGGAACCCAGTGTTGCCAACCCAGTTCAGATATCTGACCTCCTGACCTGTATGATAATAAGGGTGTGTTGCTTCAACCCTCTAAGATTTCTCACTGCAACATTGGGAAACTAATCCGAGGGCCTTTCCAATGGTTTATTAATTCTTGAAACCATGGATATTAACATCTTCAAATGACAAGAATCTGTTGTTCTCTCCCTCCCACCGCCCCCCCTACTGTCTTCTGTTTCCTATGATTCCGGTGTTTTGGGCCTTATCTTCTCTACTAGACTGGGAGCTGCTGGGGGGCAGTCTTGTTCCATGTAGGGTTCAGCACGTAGCCAACGGTGGACACGGTCAACATGTGCTGAGCAGTGTTCCAAGTGCGTTCCTTGCATCCATTTGTTTTGTCTGCACAGTGACCCTGTAATCCTCATGTTATAGATGAGAAAACCAAAGTTCAGAGAGGTGAAGGGTCATACCCTTAGCCAGGTGCACAGCCCAGGTCCTCAGTCGGGGTCATGCTCTTACTTGCTGTGCTGGGCTCCTCTGTAGTCAATTTCAAAATCATTTTCAAATCAGTTTCAATCAAGGGAACATGAGATCCTCTTAAGACTTGTATTTTAAAGGGAAAAACTCAAGGGGAGGGTATTTCAGGTATCATTCATCCTCTGTTTTCAAGTGATTGGAGTTACTTTATTCCATACCGCTGCATTGAAATGATTATTTTATCATTTGTTCTTCTTTGGATCTTCTTTAAAAATCTTACCTTTACCATACTTATTTTTTTTAGTGAAACCTGGTTTTGATCTCCTATTATTTGACCCTTGAATCAGTGCAAGTGGATTGTAGATACCTGACCAATTTTGATGTGAGATCTGTGCATCTTATTTGAAATAGGGTAGTAATCAGACATTTTAATACTTATTTGTGGAGCTTTGTTCTAAACCATAAAAATACAGAGTTCATGGTTAACGTCCGTATTAATGTGTATTTTTATTGAATTCATAAAATACCAAAGAGGAATGAATACATTGTTTTCTAAGGATGACGCCAAAAAAAAATTAGTATGTTGGAAAGAAAAGATTTTAGTCAGTCTCCCATTAGAATTGAATAATTTCCTTGAAAACACTTTAATTTAGTTGAAGAAATTTGGAATTCATGGAATCCTACATTTGTAATTTAGATTGTATTTAGCTAAATCATCCTTCTTTAAACAGAATGAGTTTGTCAGTAAGAGTTATAGAAAAAAAAAAAAGCTAGGGGCGCCTGGGTGGCACAGCGGTTAAGCGTCTGCCTTCGGCTCAGGGCGTGATCCCGGCGTTGTGGGATCAAGCCCCACGTCAGGCTCCTCTGCTATGAGCCTGCTTCTTCCTCTCCCACTTCCCCTGCTTGTGTTCCCTCTCTCGCTGGCTGTCTCTATCTCTGTCTAATAAATAAAAATAAAATCTTAAAAAAAAAAAAAAGAAAAAAAAAGAAAGAAAAAACTACCTTGGATTTCAGATTTGATGCGATGTACGTATTTCCTGCTTGCTTCCCATCTAGGTACACCCCCGGAAATCCTTGAAGAAAGTCAGTCAGGATGTGTTCTACCTTCAAGTCTCGGAGCCAACAGTTTGAAGAAGAGCAGTTGGGGGTTCTTATTTACTGGGATTGTTGGTGGGACGCTGGTGGCCGTGTATGCCGTGGCCACACCGTTTCTAACACCAGCCCTCCGAAAAATTTGTTTGCCTTTTGTACCTGCAACTACAAAGCAGATTGAAAATGTTGTGAAAATGTTGCACTGCAGAAAGGGGTCCCTGGTCGACATTGGCAGCGGCGACGGGCGTATTGTGAGTTACGCTAAGACACTTGAAGCTTTCAGACTAGAGGTTTTAAAATTCCTGTTTTGTTTCTTTTTCTTTTGTATCAGGTTTTATTTAAATTCTGGCTAAATTAGTTAACGTAAAGTGTAGTATTGGTTTCAGGAGTAGAACTTAGTGATTGGTCACTTCCATACAACACGCAGTGCTCATCACAAGTGCCCTCTCTAATGCCCATCACCCATCTAGCCCATCCCAGCTTCACCTTTCTTATGAGGTTTATGCCAAGCCCTGCTAAATCTGACAATTTAATAAAGTAGTCGTTTATTTTGTGTGTTTTGGCCGAACTCTCAAACCCTCCAGCATGAATTAGAATTTATTTTTTTCAGATTTAATTTTTCTGAAAGGTGAAAGTGCTCTGTAGATTTGCTAGGTAAAAAGGAGCAATTAACTGGTAATTAAGAAATTTTCCAGTAAAAAAACTCGGGCCAGTAGAGGTAGTTTAATTAGAGGAAACGTGGAGTCGTGGAGTTTAATGTAGATGTTTACTTCTACGCTTTTCTGTGTTTATACATACATAATAATTCCCACTGGGTAATGTAGAGTTTTTCACAGAGCCAGAGCATTAACCCTCACTTATTCAAAGATCAAACTTTTAGTGATCTGGGCTCACTGACTCCAGCTGAGAAACTGTAAGTAAAGATTCAGGGCCAGTGACTCTCCCACGGGTGTCCCCAGCGTGTTCCTCCATGGGCATGGTGGCACCATCCATAGGCCCCCATCCAGTGATGACTGGGGAAGTGAGGACAGCATTAGTCAAGGCTCGAGTTCTGGAAACATTTGGGTGGAGACCAGCGGGGGTGTGACTCCTTTCACCACCCCCTGGAGCATGGACCTTGCAATGTCATCATGGTGACCCGAATAGCCAGGACAAGGTTAAAACATACCTCGTTTGTTTTTAGGAAATCAAGAGGTATATCTGTGAACCAGGAGGAAGTTGTAAAACCCAGTTTTGAATGCTTTACACTTCTGAGTAGTATCTTTGTGGTTTCCTTTTCTTCTTAAGGAGGCGACACTCTCGTTAAGGAGGGAAATTACGGGGCTCAGACAGCTCCTTCGGGATGCTCCCTGGAGGAGTGGTGGCAAGACCGAATGAGCAGAGACCCCAGGCCAGCCCGCTGTCCTCACCTTACAGAGGCCGTGGCCTTCTACAGTTGACTTTATTCTGACTCCTTCCATTTTACTTTTACCCGTTTTCAGCTTTGAGTGAACAGTCTTTAAATACTAAGGAAATGTGTAAGTAATTGCAGGTTCTCACTGACAGGTCATTTTGATTGCAAATTACACCTCTTTCACAAAACATTCTCCCAGCCAGATTCATTTTGCCCGCTGCTGTGCCATCAGTGATGGAGAGAGACAGTGGGTTTTCAGCAACTTCTCGTCAGGCTGACCCAGGGGTTGGCCAACCTAGAAGTGCTCTATCCAAAGCAAACCTGATGGTTGTGATGCTCGAGGTGAAATCTTTGACAAAAACATTAAAACTGAGTTTAAATCAGCATTATCTTGTCTATAAAGCTACATCGTTTTAGAAACCTGTCTTTAAATGGCGTTTTGAACCAAAGAATCAAAAGGACATTTGATTGGACATTTTCTTTTTCTTTTTTTTTTTTAAAGGTTTTATTTATTTATTGGACAGAGACAGCCAGCGAGAGAGGGAACACAAGCAGGGGGAGTGGGAGAGGAAGAAGCTGGCTCCTAGCGGAGAAGCCTGATGCGGGGCTCGATCCCAGAACGCTGGGATCACGCCCTGAGCCGAAGGCAGACACCTAATGACTGCGCCACCCAGGGGCCCCTGATTGGACATTTTCTTTTCTTTTTTTTTTTTTTTAAAGAATTTATTCATTTAACAGAGAGAGAGGCAGCGAGAGAGGGAACATAAGCAGGGGGAGTGGGAGAAGGAGAAACAGGCTCCCCGCTGAGCAGGGAGCCTGATGCAGGGCTCGATCCCAGGACCTCGGGATCATGATCTGAGCCGAAGGCAGACGCTTAACGACTGAGCCACCCAGGTGCCCCTGGACATTTTCTGATTATAGACCAGAAATAGGAAGTAGTCGTATCACTGGACCACATTAAGTTGCTGTTTTTCTTTTTTTTTTTTTAATTAATTTAAAAATTTTAAGTTTATTTTTTAAAGTCCGGTGTAGTTAACATACAGTGTTAATATTAGTTTCAGGTGTACGATGTAGTGATTCAACAATTGTGTGCATTACTCCATGCTCGTTATTATAGGTGTACTGTTAATCCCCTTCACATATTTCCCATCCCCCCACCTGCCTCCCCTCTGGTGACCAGTGGTTTGTTCTCTATAGTTAAGTGTCTGTTTTTTTTGTTTGTATTTGTTCATTTGTCTTGTTAACTTCCACATATGAGTGAAATCATATGGTATTTGTCTTTCTTTGACTTATTGCACTTAGTATCATACCATTCTAGATCCATCCATTTGTTGTACATGGCAAGATTTCATTCTTTTTTGTGGCTGAGTAATATTCCAGTGTGTGTGTGTGTGTGTGTGTGTGTGTGTGTACATATACACACACACCACATCTTCTTTATCCATTCATCTATCAGTGGATACTTGGGCTGCTTCCGTAATTTAGCATTTGTAAATAATGCTGCAATAAACATAGAGGCACGTATATTTTTTCAAATTAGTGTTTTCATGTTCTTTGGGTGGATACCCAATAGCGGAATTACTGGATCATATGGTAATTCTATTTTTAATTTTTTGGGGAACCTCCATACTTTTCCATAGTGGCTGCACCCAAATTTACATTCCCACCAGTAGTATACGAGGGTTCTTTTTTCTCCACACCATCACCAACACTTGTTTCTTGTGTTTTTTGATTTTAGCCATTCTGACGGGTGCGAGGTGGTATCTCATTGTAGTTCTGATTTGCATTTCCCTGATCATCAGTGATGTTGAACATCTTTTCATGTGTCTGTTGACCATCTGCATGTTTCTTTGGAGAAATGTCTTTTCATATCTTCTGCCCATTTTTAATTGGATTAATTGTTTTTTTGGTGTTGAGTTATGTAAGTTTCTTTACATATTTTAGATACTAGCCCCTTATTCGATATCATTTGCAGAGCTCTCCATTCAGTAGGTTGATGTTTTTCTTCTTACCTCGAATAAACACTGGCTTCTTTCTGTAGGTGATAGCGGCTGCAAAAGAAGGATTCGCAGCCGTTGGTTATGAATTAAACCCATGGCTGGTTTGGTACTCCAGATACCGTGCTTGGCAAGAGGGGGTGCAGGACTCTGCCAAGTTTTATATTTCAGATTTGTGGAAGGTATGTAAGGCAGAGAATGGTCCTAGGAAGTGCCAACCAAAACTTTGTAATTTGTAATTAGTATGATTAAAAACTGAAGAATGTATTTAAAGAAAAACAGTTAAAATACAAGTGTATATTTCAGCATAATGAAATGTGAACACCTTTTAAATTGATAGATTTACACATCAACTCTCTTAGAGTACAAGCTTAAGGTTTTAGACCTGCTAGGTCATGTGAATTCCAAGAATTTGTTCAACTAACAAAGTTTTCATTTCTATTTATTACAAAATGATGAGATTTTTAAAAATCTCATTTGGAAATCTTATAAATTATAATATAGGCATTAACTTGTTGATGTCATTCTTGGTAAATGGCACTTTTCTCTGTGTACATGTGTGCAAGTGTGTGTGTACAGAGAGGTGTGTTTGTGTGTGGCTGCGTGTGTACGGGTCTACAGAGAGAGATGAGTGCAAAAGACACAACCCACTATGTTGTCATGGTTCTTTCTGGTCTTCATAATGTATAAGATACTTCCAAGTTTATTTGTACTCTAAAAAAAGTCCTATAATTTTGCTCTAAGAATGCTCCATTAAATGTGTTTTCTTAAATAAGAATTTCCCATTGTAATGTTGTCATCAGTAGTTTATAAAAATTCACTTGAGTTTTGCTTGCATTGTTTTTTATACCGTATATACATAAACGATCTCTCTATAGAGTAAATAAGACTTTTATTGGGCAATAAGAATTTTGACTGGCAAAGCACTTTTCCCCCCAGTTTTTCAACTAAAGATCATTTTATTCCATTTTTTACTTAGTATTTTAGAGAAGAGGAGGGGCACTAGCATTTTAAGGTTGGCTCAACATAAAAGTCAGGTGCTTGTCCAGTGTCACACGTTCTTGCTGAGCTTAGTTTGGCAGATGGTGGAGAAGAGTAGAGAGTGTGGGTCAGGGCACAGATGGCCCAGAGCATCCGGCACGGCCACCAGCTGGTCACTGGATGAGTCACTGGCGTTTCCGACAGATGACCCCTGGGTGGGCCCTGCCGGGAGTGTCCCTGGGGGTGACAGGAGTGGCTTAGGGCAGGTGTTTGGAAAACTGCAGTGGATTGAATTAACAGAAGTGTAAACGTGGATTCTTCTCGTGAAATCTTAAAGGGAGCCACTCTTTGTGAAAACCTACTATTTGAGGAAATGGGAAATTGCTACTCGTTTTGAAACAAAAGTTAAGCTTGATGTTTGGCCTTTTATAACTAATCTGTGCCTCATTCCTCCTCTCCTTTAGGTTACTTTTTCGCAGTACTCAAACGTCATTATTTTCGGTGTGCCTCAGATGGTGAGTATGTGTCCTCCTGCCCCCTGGTTGGCTGGCTTTAGGTCTTGTGTAGTCCCTCCAGCTCTAACAGGCCACCTCCGTGTGGCCGCCCACCTGTGTGCCCAATGGCAGCTCCCCCGAGATTCCAGTGGGGGTGGGGGGGACACGTCGGATTTCACTTTACTGGCTTGACAAACTTCCTCAGGGCCTTAAAAGTTTAATTGTAAAAAATTCAGTCATGTCGTTAAAACTTTTGCTTCAGATAAAATTCTCAATGATCTACCTAAGCCCTAAAAACTCCAATCTGGAAACGACTTTATGAGCTCCCGGTGTCTAATGTCGTTGGAGATTTTCGCGGCTGCTCACTTAACAGCCAGCGGAAGTCACTTGGGAGAGTTAATGGCATGTTCCCTTCGAATTGATCGTTCTCTGATTCTGCAGAAAGGCAGTTTTCAGGGCGGGCGAGCATCGACTAGTTCCGGTTGACCTCAGCTGAGTGATTTGTATCGAACTTAGATTTCATACTTTAAAAAGTGAAAACACCGTGGCATCGCACTGTACGTGGTTCCAGATTTAGCCTATGGAAAGATGACCAGGTTGGGGTGCTTTCATTGTAATTGTTGGTTTACAGACCATAGAGAGAAATCCCTTTTGGCTTTTCAAGGTCTGTAATTGTAGCCGCAATAATCGTGGCAGAATTGGATGTTTGCTGAAATGCCACTATATAACTGATATGTATGGCTTGTCATATAAAAAAGAAGGGAAATTTACTTTTTTGTTGTTTTGTTTTCTTAGTCACACCTTTTTGTATAAGACAGCTCATCGCTTGAGAAATTTATTCTTACTATTAGGAACTTCAGTACAATGCCACTTTTATTTAAGTCGATTTAGAAGTGCTGTTGTTACATATTCTTGAAAGTAGCAGGATTCTGTTTGGAATTTTCAGGAAGCCTAAAATTAAGATGAAATATTGGTGTTCACACTTGTTATAGAAACGAAAAGGGGCGTGATCCCTAGTCACTGTAAAGAAACTGGAATGCTAGCGTTGCTGTGGCCTCTGACGGTTATCTACTCCTGATGATGTTTGGGCAGCATGTTGGAGCAAATAGATTTAATTTGAATTCCATGCTTTATAAAAAGAGAAAGTTGATGTTTACTGCAACTTCCATGCCATCCTGACAGGCCAGCCGGTGGTGGCCTGAGGTGTGGGCTCACGAGGCCACAGCAGCTCCACCCCAGAGGGGGGCAGCCGTGGCCTATAGAGGTCACGTCGTCTCTGCGTGGCCTGTGGGTTCCAACCCCTTGTGCGTCTTACCATGTTTTAGCGTCGTCAGACTCAGGAAATAAGAGTCCTATTTTTTTGATGAATGCTTTTGCAGTTATTGTCCATCTTCCTGTATGCAGAGAAACCTTAAACAAGGAAGTTGTGGCATTTCACTGTTCCCAAGAAAAAGGGGAGCAGCTGAAAACACGAAGCAGCCACGTTCCGTGGAATGAGAGGGATTCAGCCAGTGGGCAGTTTTCCATGCAGGTGGCCTGTTCACAAGACCCACAGGGGCTCATTTGTGGGTGCAAGGCCCCACTTTTCACCCTCACCGAGCTTTGCCTACATGGAGACAGTGAAGGGGAGGGAAGGTGCTGTCTGGGGGGCAGGGGCCAGCTCTGCTCTCTGGAGTCCAGGAGCCCTGATGGGGCTATCTTCCAGTGAAATGCACTTCCCTAGTCTGAGCACTGGTCGGCTTGGCAGCGTGGCTCAGCAAAGCCCACGTAGCACCCACGTTTCCTGTGGCAGCTGAGCCACATATAGGCCACAGGGAGCCAGGAGAATGCTTAGGGAACTGGAGAGGTAGAAGCCTGGTGTGAAAATCATCTACACCGCTCCTGGTTCCTAACAGCTCTGTGCTTTCGTGTATCTAACCGGCCAGGGGTAAGGAATCTCATCTGAATCTGGTGAATCCAGTCCTAGCACGGTAAGACCCACATTCAAATCCAGCCTGTGCTCCTCTTTTCAAAATGTGAGACGGATTAATTGCGTCCTTGTGTAAAACCCACTTGGGATGTCTTGCTGCTTGAAAGCAGCGAAAATAAGGTGCAATTACTCCACCGGGCCTGAGGCCTGTGTGGAGTGGCCCCTGCTTCCCTTAGCTTTCTGTGCGTCAGCGCTCTGTCCTTCTCTTGGCCCCGGGACTCCACGGTGTGAGCCGTGTTCTTCCCTCTGACTTCAGTCCCCCCAGCTCTGGGCCTGGTTGGCGAACACCTCTTGACCACTCACAGGTCAGGTGTCCTTTCCTCCAGGAAATCGTCCCTGATTGCCCGGTGAGACAAACCCCAGTGCCCCCGTTTTCTATCCGCACGGTGCCTGTTCTCTTCTCCGGAGTGAGTTATCGCACATTTCCTTACGCGGTGGCTTCGGCAGGTTTGCCGTGGACACTGTGGTGTAAGTTCAAGAGCAAGCTTACTGCCAGGCCAGCGCGGCAGCCCCCGCACAGAGTAATGACTCAGGAAATACTGGAGAAATGAATGAAACTACCCAGTAAGGACACTTCCTGGTGGGCTCCTAAATGTCATAACTTCAAAGACTATAATTTTAGTTGTGAATCATGTTGTGAATTGATGAACATAAATGTTATCGTCATATTCTGATAAAGATAAATGGCGACGGGATCACGTGTCCTTTGTTCATTCATTCGACAAGTATTCGGTGCCATGAAGTGCCAGCTGCATTCTAATCACCTGGGATACTTTAGTGAATGGAATAGAGAAACATCCCTCCCCGAGGTGCCTAGATGCTAGGGGGAGAGCGGATATTAAATGAGGTCCCTGTATAAAGGGCTCTAGGCTGGCTCAGTCAGCAGGGCATGCGAGTTGTGATCTCAGGGGCGTGAGTTCGAGCTCCACGTTGTGCATAGAGCTTACTTAAAAAACAAATAAACAAAAATGTCCAACAGGAGTTAAGTGCTGTGGGGTGGAGTAAAGCAGGAGAAGGAGGGGCAGAGACAGTGTCCCTGGGCAGGGGACACGAGGAGGTATGGGGATTGGGCCAGGCAGAGCCACCACGGAGGCGCCCCATGGAACCCCTCTTGGGTTCCAGCCGCAGCTGGGAGGTAGGTGTGGCGGGAGGAGGGAGAGGTGATGCCAGAGAGGAACTAGGGGCCCGGCGTGGAGGACACTGTGCTGTTGGAATGCAGGAGCCCTGGCAGGGTTGAGCAGGGGTTGTAAAGCATCCCGGGCTGCTGTGTGGAGATCGGACGTGGGTAGAAGGTGGGAGACGGGGTAGGAGCTCTTGCAGGCAGCCCGTGTGCTAGGCTTGTGCCAGTGAGCAGAAGCTGATACGAAGTGGTCGAGTTCTGCACGGGTTGAGTAGATGGCACTAACGGCATGCGTCCAGTGGGGGGCGGGCAAGAGAGAGGAGCCGTTCCTCCAGGATTTTGGCCAGAGCAACTGGGAGTTCGCAGTTGTTACTGAGCTGGGAAGGGTGCAGGCAGCGCCGCTGGAGGGGGAGGGTCAGGAAGCCTGACGTGTGTGTGGAGGTGTGAGGTTGGCAGTGTGGATAGAGGGGGTCTGGGGCTCAGGAAGGAGAGGGGGCTGGAGATTGGGCATCAGCTCCCAGCAGGAGTTTGAAGCCCAGGAGGGGCTGAGGTTCCCTGGAGAGGGGGCAGAGCTGGTCCAGGCCCGAGCTCCAGCCCCTGACAAATGAGGGGCACCCAGCAAAGGACTCAAGAGGAGGAGTTGGGTAGGAGGAAAGCCCAGGGGGTGGGGGTTACCCTAGGGCCAAGTAAAGCCAGTGTTTTGGGGAGGAGGGAGCCATCACGTGGCTGAAGAACTGCTCTTGGGCATGGCTGCTTGCTCTTACATCTTTGAGCTGGTTTCAACTTACGTTTAAGGTTTTGAAGATGTAATTAGGATATGATGAGTTCATGTCACTTTGAAACCTCTAATTGTATGAATAATTTTGAATTCCATTAGACAGACGTGACACATCACTGCCTCTCTTTGTGCATGATATCAAGACCCAGGTTCATTGCATATTTATGTGTGATTGACTCAGTTAATTTCTTACCATTGAAATAGCTCCTTTCATTTGTAGGTTTATCTTGACTTAGCATATGACAGTCGTTGGGAAATAAAAGAAACTGGAAAAGAGAAAAGAATAATGATAACATGAATACGTTTACAATGATCCTTTTGATGAACAAAATTACCGTGAGAAACCTCTGATATTTTGGAAGAACACATATTGTCTCATTCTTTGCTTATTTAATTTTTCCCTCAAGGAACAAAACTTTTTTTTTTTTTAAAGAAATCTTTTATTGGCTGTTAAGAGAGTAGAAATATCCCGTCCTTAATGGAATTTACTCTTGGTTACCTTGGTATTAATTGTAATGAAGAATCAGAGTTTTGGCTCACTCTAGCCAGAGGTCACACAGAGGACTTTCCCCAAGCCACTTTTTAAAGATATAGGTCAGGAATAAAGTCTTCATAGAAGGACTATTGATTTGTTTGTCTTGATTTATTTGGTTAGTTTTAAAGGGATTAGTTTTTGCTCAGATCTTGGTTTTGAGATATCATTTCCCATTTAGAGGAACCAGGAATGTCTGAGAGGTGGCTGATCTGAGGGCTGAGGACGGGGATCGATATAAAAGCCTGGGGCATTTTGAGCAGAGCATATTTGACCAAATATGAGCAAGTGTTCAGAGAATATTTGTTGGGAGTGCATCCAAAGGACGGAGAGGCCAATGTGAGGAGGCTCCCCGGGGCCAGACTGGGACAGTCTGAGCATCAGAAGAAACAAGGATGATAGTAGATTAGAACCCCTTGAACAGAATAGGAACCTAGGAGCTCGTATTTACGGCGACAGGTACACAGGTAGAAAGAAGGGAGAGCTCTTCCTTGCCCTAGAATGCCGACTGTCAGTCTAGAAGGAATGACGGAATTAGCAAAATTGCCACTTTGCCACCATACTGTGAAAATTAACTCGGGCCAGAATCATCAAGAACGCTACATCTAGTTGGGGGGCAGTTCGATGAGCAGCAGGAGATTTACATCATCTCAAGCTACCTCCGACAATAATTCATTCAAAATTAGTAACCATTGTGGAGACAGCAGATATCACCCTAACCGGGTGGTGACCATCACTCTCAAAGCAGAAAGTCCCCGTGGGCACCTGATAATGGGGCCCTGAGAAGCTCACAGCCCCACTTGTGGGGCACTGCCCATGATGCACATGCTGAATTGTCATGAGCAGACATCAGGAGAACCCGAGGTGAGGGCCACCGGTGAATACCTGGCCTGTCTTCCTAAAGATGTGGTCATGAGAGACAAAGGAAGATGGAAGAACTGTGCCAGGTAAAAGTAGATTAAGAAAACATGATAGTTAAATGCAGCATGGCCTCATGGGGGAAGTGTCACAAAGGATATTATTGGGACATTTGGCAAAATTGGAAGGCTCTTGGCATTATTATTGGAATACAACCTTAAATTTCCTGAATTTGATAACTGAGCTGGAGCTGTGTCTTAGGGAATACTGAAGGATCAAGGAATAAAGGGGCGTGTTGTAACATCTTCTCAAATGGTTTAGGAGAAATATTCATAGAGGAAGACAGCAAATCAGGTAAAGCAAATATGATCAACTATTAGACATTGGTGACCCTGGGTGAAGGAATACAGGAATCCTTTGTTCTATTTTTGTGACTTTTCTGTAAATTTGAAATTCTTTCAAAATAACAAATTAAAAGAAGTGGGAAAAATAGTTTTAGTACTTAAAATGGTAGGGGGGCGCCTGGGTGGCACAGCGGTTGACCGTCTGCCTTCGGCTCAGGGCGTGATCCTGGCGTTGTGGGATCAAGCCCCACATCAGGCTCCTCTGCTATGAGCCTGCTTCTTCCTCTCCCACTCCCCCTGCTTGTGTTCCCTCTCTCGCTGGCTGTCTCTATCTCTGTCAAATAAATAAATAAAATCTTAAAAAAAAAAAAATGGTAGGATCTGAGAATCAATTTTTAAGCAGTTGTTTATTTCTTGATATAATTATAATGTCAATACTTCTAGCAGGTAGACTGGTAATAAAAGGATATAAAAGTGATAAATAAGAGGATTTTACTTTTTATAAGTTATGTTGATTGTGAAGAAGTTGTCCGTGAATTATAAATTTTGAAGAATTATGAATATTTCATTATATTTCAAGTTAGTAGAATGAGTATATTTTTTCATAGTGTAATTTAGTAGTACCATATTTCACTGAATCTAGATGCTATTAATTTTAGGATGTACCATTGCTGTCGAGAAAGAAAAAATTACTGCCAATGTAATTCTAAGACTATGTCAATTGTAAAATGTATCCCGATTTCCAAGATGTTAGAACATGTGGGAAAATGTGTTAAATAGTTGAGACAGGGTGGGTTAAAATGTTAGGTGGGCAGATAATTTAAAGCTGCTTCTCATTTTATTATTTACTTATTTACTTTTAAATAAAGGTATTTTATTTTTTGGGGAGGCGGAGGGAGAGAGAGAGAATCTCAAGCAGACTCCCCGCTGGGTGTGGGGCTCAGTCTCATGACCCTGGGATCTTGACCGGAGCCAAAATCAAGAGTTGGACACTTAACCGACTGAGCCACCCAGAAGCCCCTGTTGTTAATGTCACTTCTGTGTTTTAGTGGATCATTTGATAATGTATTTATGCCCCGAAGGGATCTTATTTACTAATTTTTTTTTTTAAAGATTCTGTTTATTTGAGAGAGACTGAGAGAAAGAGAGAGCACAAGTTGGGGGCAGAGGGAGAGGGAGAAGCAGGCTCCCCGCTGAGCAGG
This sequence comes from Ursus maritimus, assembly GCF_017311325.1. Lineage (NCBI taxonomy): Eukaryota > Metazoa > Chordata > Mammalia > Carnivora > Ursidae > Ursus > Ursus maritimus. The sequence continues at coordinate 55,518,123 of NW_024423897.1, forward strand.
GAGCCCAACGTGGGGCTCGATCCCAGGACCCTGAGATCATGACCTGAGCCGAAGGCAGATGCTTCACTGGCTGAACCTACCAGTCGCCCCTACAGTTCCAAATTTTTGCACAGGTATTTTCAGGCACTCAGATCCAAAAGAACGTTTAGGAATCTTTTCCTCCGACTCAGCGCTTACTGAAATAACGGCTGTCGTTCTGCACAGATGCCGCGGTTGGAGGAGAAACTTGCGCTGGAACTTCAGGATGACGCCAGAGTCATTGCTTGCCGGTTCCCTTTCCCTCGCTGGACCCCAGACCACGTCACCGGGGAGGGGGTGGACACCGTGTGGGCCTACGATGTGAGCAGTGTGAGAGGCAAGAGGTCCTGAAGACCCGTGCATTTCCGGTCGCTCATTGAAATGTAGACTTTATTGAGCACGATTTCCCAAGTATTGGTGGTCTTCGATTTTATAGAGACTTCCAGCTGTGTCTTCAGCAAAGAGTGTATTTTTCTTCAGTATGGAATGAAAAACTGCTATTACTTTCCTTGACTTTTGGAAAACAAACAGAAGTTAAGAAGAGCAGGTAGATTTAAAGTCCCTTTTCACGGTATATTCAAAAAAGTGGCCTTACTTCTTTTCCATGCACTCAGACGTGTGAAAATATGAATGAGTGGTAGTCACGTTGACGTGCGGGAAAGATGTGAACAGCTCTTCACATTATGAAAAATACGATGTAACGCCAGAGGTGAAAATAAACACTTTTTAAAGAGGGTATGTGTTTGCAAATATTTGTAGTTTCCTCCGACTTCATTCGTACTTAAGATTTATGTCTTTCTTTTCTGTACTTCATCGTAAAACTTTAATTCGTTCCAAGGCTAGTGGATTACTGTATTTTATCGAATCTGAGTTGTGTACGTGTGTGTAAATGTGTGTGTATAGACGCACATTTGAATATTTCTGAAATGGTGACGTACCTTCCAGTCGGTGTTTTGTGTCTGTGATCGGCAGTGTTGTCCATCGTGATAGAGTTGTACGTCAGCCAGCATTGATGGTATCTCAGGTTTGAGTTAATGTGCTCAGAGAAGCTGATGATGGAGTGGAGTAGTTGGCAGTAACATCACAGTAAAATAAGCAGACATGAGCTTGGCATTCAGCCAGCCCTGAGATCAGATCCCTGCCTGGCCACCAGCAGGAGGCCCCGGACCAGTGGCTTGCCCCTCGTGGAGCCTTGCTTTCCCTGTTATCTTGAGGACCTGTTGGGATAATGATAGACTGAACAGGGGACTTTTTTGGGTGAACTCATGACACAAAGTCTTCGGTCTGTAAGTGGTGTTTATTGTTTTAAATACTAAAGAAAAGCTTATTCACAGAAGTTATGGATTATTTCTCCTAATCACTTCTTGCTTTATGAAAGCCGCCATTTATGTAATATTTCTCATTTACGAGAGGAGACTTGACTGAGATAAAGACAAGTTAAGGAAGAACTTTGAATGGGAATAGACAAGTTTCATGTATCTGAAAGTCAGTATTAAATGGGGGCTCGAGTAATTCCCGTGCATCACAGGAAGGCATTGAGCTCCTGACCATACACACCTGTAACCCAAATACCAACCCGTCTTCACAGAGGTTTGATAAAGTGAGACGGTTTGCATTTTTAACTAAACTCCTGAAACTGTGATCTGTTTGATAATTGTCATTTAAATGAGCAGCAACCCAGGGACTCATTCATTCATTCAGCAAATACTTACCGAGTGTCTACTGTGCAATAAGCTTTTCTGACTCAGGGGTGAATAGACCTGCAAGGCCTCTCATCTTATGGAACGTATATTCTAGAAGAGTGAGATAGACAAATACTAGAGTGAATGTTAGCATTTGTGATGTTCTCTGAAAGAAGTCAACAGTGACAGTCATGGGTATGTGTCAGGTTTTTGGCTGCTACTGTCCATCCCTTCCCAATGGCCCCCGATTTCTTTCTGAGGAATGAGTTCTCTCTGATGGTGTGTGGTTTGGTGTCTGCCCCTCCCTGTCACTCCTGCCAGCCCTGTGACTCGGCTGGGCATGCTCGGAGAGGGACCCATCACAACTCCCTGCCGGGCAGGTGCGATGGGCGGAGGCAGGGTTTTGTGGAACCTTGGATGTATTCAGTAAGTTTCTAGACACGCTCCCGGCGGGTTACTGGAGGCATCAGGCTATCAGCAAAGATATATATAACTTGCTGTTTTGGGGTTTCTCCTTTAGCTTCCCAGGAACTAGACGATGCCTGGTCCCGCAACCTCAGAATAAAATAGACCATTTCACAGAAGTGTTGACGTTCATGGAGTTTGTAAGACCTTTAATTGATTTTTTTCAGTTGTGCCTTGAAGTAGCCTGTAAGTGACCTGTAAGAATTTTCTCGTAGAGGTTATCTTGGCTTCTCTGACTGGCTGGTTTCAATGATCAGTTACTGGGTTGAGGGTATTGATTAAGTTTGCACACGGCACAAGGCAGGGAGTGAGAGCGACTATTGTTGATGTCAAAAGTCAGATGTCAGATTCAAAAATGTCTGACAGATTGAAATCAGGGATGAGTGCTAACTTGATAAAATTTGAAGTTAAAACAAACAAAAAACAACCGACAAGAATAGAAATAGAGCTTAGTGGTGACATAGCCAAACAGTAGCTGTTGTGACCAGACAGGGAGGTTCCGTCGACATTCAGCTCAATGCCCCGAGCACATTCCCATCTGATTGCATCTTTCTCTAAAAGCTTGGCCCCAGGATTGCAACCCCTGCCCTCCCCGGGTGTCCCAGGGGGGCTTCGTCAGACCCTCCACCAGTTCTGGCGTTCGGACTCCCTGAAACGCTTGGTTCCACCAAGAGGCTGTGAAACCAGGTTTAAAAGACTTACAAACTGAGACTCTTCCAGATACACCGTGTTTACCGTTGCTGAGAGATGGCGTACACTGTGACAAGCCACAGCCACACAGAGCAGAAAGAGTGCGAGATTGCTGACGTTTCCACCTTGCACCACACCTCTGCCGAAGCACGTGCCCTGATGGCCCAGGGAGGGAAGGAGCTGCCGTGAAGGCATGGACGTGCTCACGGGCGGGAGTCTTCTGAGCTTGTGCTGTAACGCGTGTTTCCTAGACGACCCGCAGGCCTCTGGGCCACGCCGGAGCGTTTCTCACCTGGCCCGGGCACCCGGGTCTGCAGGCCTCTGACTCAGGCACCCGTCGTGGCTGAAGGTGTGCAGACACTGCTCGCTCTGATCCCACGGCCATCTCCCCTCTTTCTGGGTAGCAGATACCCCGGGCTTCAGGTGGCAGGCACTGATGTGTTCAGGGACCATGGGCCCCGCCAGTTGTCTGATCCCATCCTCTGGGCGTCAGGGCAGGTGGTGGGCCATGCGCATGTGATCCCGTGAAGTTTGAAGGGACATCTGCTGGGAGCTTTGGGAACGGTTTTGTTGCGAACAGAAGGAGGTGCTTGAGGAGTAAGCATCCTTCCTGTCGTCGGACAGGCTGTAGAACGCAGAAACACCTGCCATTGTTGCAGCCACCAGGGGGAATGTGAAGATGGGAGCCAGGGGCCTGGTGGAGCAGAAGGATGGACAGATTCCAGGTCTTTGACGAGACACGGAGTTGCTGAACTGACCTGGAGCCTCCGACTTCAGGGCATCTTATGTGGGGCAACAAACCCACATGGTTGCTCCTGCCGGTGTGGTGGTAGTTGTGCCCTGTGGCGGCCTGGCCGAGACAGTAGGGTGTGAGGCTGAAGCTGGGTGAGGGAGCCTGGCGGTGTGGACTGCAGGCACCCCTGAGCCCACTGCCCTGTCCAGAGGGCACTGCAGGAGCAGGCACTCGCTTGGCCAGGTCAGAAGCACGTCTGGAGTATTTGAGAGGGACGGAGAGTGCCCACGGCGGGAGGCCCCACTCCCAGAGTGGTGTTTGGGCAATTGTACCAGGTACTTGGACCCAGCTTTCACCATAGGCAGGAGTCCTCCTGGGTGGACTTCCTGTTCCTGGGGGCATGGGCAGGGCTGAGTAACCATGGAGCCTCAGCCACATCCCTGCACCCAGGGAGTTTTGTCGGGGGAAAGATGATTCCTCGGGATCAGAAAGGAATTAGTAAAAGGAAGGGAAAAAAACACCCAGATTGCCCTCTTGGCGGGTGGGGCTGCCGAGGGGAGGAACCATGATGTGGACCACACGTTTGTGTCCTTAGGTTGAAGTCCTGACCTTCCATGTGACCGTATGATCACCTGGAGAGGTGCTTAGGTCCTGAGGTGGAGCCCTCCTGAACGGGCAACCTCAGAGAGCTCCTTCCTCTCGCCACGTGAGTGGGAAGACAGCCAGCTATGAACCAGGAAGGGGCTTCTCACCGGACACCCAGTGTGCTGCCGTCGGAATCTGGCACTTCTTAGCCTCCGTAGCTGAGAGGAATAGATACTTGTAGTTTAAGCGCCCCCGGCTGCAGTGTTCTGTGATAGCGGTCCGAGCTGGTCATCTAGAAGAGCCCACCCAGCACTCTCCAGACTTGGCCCCGCTCTAGCCATCATTGCCGGGGCCTGCATGAGGTATGGAAGTTGAAGGGAGCCAAGCTTTAAGAGGATTCTCCCCCGTGCCAGCTGGGAAGAGCGGGAAACCATCCCCTCGACGTAATGGTCAGGGCTGGTGGGCTGGGTGGGCTCCCAAAGTTCCACTGAATCCCCCTGTCTGGACAACTGTCGGGGGGCGTGGTTGGCACCATCACAGGGGGCAGCTTCCCTGGAAGGGGTCTCTTCTGTGCCTCCCAGCTCACACGGAGGATGCTTTTGGCACAGTTTGTCCCTAAACCCACATAGATGATCTAAAAAAACCCCAGAGGCAGAGGAAGAGGAGACAAGCAGACATGAATTCTAGATGGTAAAGGGCCTCGAGAACCTGTCCTATGAGGCACCGTTCAAGTGGTTGTGGATGTTTCCCCGGGATGAGAGGATCCTTAGAGGAAACAGGACAGACGTTTCCCAATGTTTGAAGGCTTGCCAAGCAAAAGAAGAAAGGAAAAGTGATAACGAGCATGATGACTGTGTACCAGGAGTTTCCGTGCACAGAAATACCCCTATTCCCATCTCTGGGGAGGAGGCACTGTCTGCTGACTTTTTTCATTCTTTTTTTTTTTTTTATAATGATTTTTTATTATATTATGTTAGTCACCATACAGTACATCCCCGGTTTTCGATGTAAGGCTCGATGATTCATTAGTTGTGTATAACACCCAGTGCACCATGCAATATGTGCCCTCCTTACTACCCATCACCGGGATATGACAATTATAAATATATATGCCCCCAACAGGGGAGCAGCAAGATACACAAGCCAACTCTTAACCAGAATAAAGAGACATATAAATAAAAATACATTAATAGTAGGGGACCTCAACACTCCACTCTCAGAAATAGACAGAACACCCTGGCAAAAACTAAGCAAAGAATCAAAGGCTTTGAATGCCATACTCGACGAGTTGGACCTCATAGATATATATAGAACACTACACCCCAGAACCAAAGAATACTCATTCTATTCTAATGCCCATGGAACATTCTCAAGAATAGACCATGTTCTGGGACACAAAACAGGTCTCAACCGATACCAAAAGATTGAAATTATCCCCTGCATATTCTCAGACCACAACGCTCTGAAATTGGAACTCAACCACAAGGAAAAATTTGGAAGAAACTCAAACACTTGGAGACTAAGAACCATCCTGCTCAGGAATGACTCGATAAACCAGGAAATCAAAAATCAAATTAAACAATTTATGGAGACCAATGAGAATGAAAATACAACAGTCCAAAACCTATGGGATACTGCAAAGGCAGTCCTAAGGGGGAAATACATAGCCATCCAAGCCTCACTCAAAAGAATAGAAAAATCTAAAATGCAGTTTTTATATTCTCACCTCAAGAAGCTGGAACAGCAACAGAGGGACAGGCCTAATCCACGCACGAGGAAGCAGTTGACCAAAATTAGAGCTGAAATCAATCAAGCAGAAACCAGAAGTACAGTAGAGCAGATCAACAGGACTAGAAGCTGGTTCTTGGAGAGAATCAATAAAATTGACAGACCACTGGCAAGACTTATCCAAAAGAAAAGAGAAAGGACCCAGATTATTAAAATTATGAATGAAAAAGGAGAGGTCACGACGAACACCATTGAAATTGGAAGGATTATTAGAAATTTTTATCAACAGCTATATGCCAATAAACTAAGCAATCTGGAAGAGATGGAATCCTTCCTGGAAACCTATAAACTACCAAGATTGAAACAGGAAGAAATTGATTTCTTAAACAGGCCAATTAATTATGAAGAAATTGAGTCAGTGATAAACAACCTTCCAAATAACAAAACTCCAGGCCCGGACGGTTTTCCTGGGGAATTCTACCAAACATTCAAAGAAGAAATAATACCTATTCTCCTAAAGCTATTTCAAAAAATAGAAACAGAAGGAAAGCTACCAAACTCATTCTATGAGGCCAGTATTACCTTGATCCCCAAACCAGGCAAAGACCCCCTCAAAAAGGAGAATTACAGACCGATCTCCCTAATGAATATGGACGCCAAAATCCTCAACAAGATACTTGCTGATAGAATCCAACAGTTCATTAAAAGGATTATCCACCACAATCAAGTGGGATTCATACCTGGGATGCAAGTGTGGTTCAATATTCGCAAATCAATCAGCGTGATACATCATATCAATAAGAAAAGACTCAGGAACCATATGATCCTCTCAATCAATGCCGAAAAAGCATTTGACAAAATACAGCATCCTTTCCTGATTAAAACCCTTCAGAGTGTAGGAATAGAAGGTACATTTCTCAATCTCATGACTTTTTTCATTCTTAACCACAGGCACTTGTGGTCGACTTGCTCAGTGCCGACCAGACTCAGGAGCAGAGTCTTGCTACCCTTGGTTGCTTACCCGCAGTTAGACCTGTTCTGACCGGCTCTGAGGCGGAAACTTGGCTCTGAGCATCGGTGCTAAAGGGACGGGAAGCCGCAGCTCAGTCTGAGGTCCGGTTTTCGTGAAGTCCTTTGAGGTTAGAATGCGTTGCCTCTGGCCGTGGTGACTTTGTTGTCACTGGAGGTGCCGCCGCAGAGGGCTGGACAGCCACACGGTGGGGATGTGGCAGCAGGGATCCAGCAGCGAGCAGGCGCCGTGTCTTGAAATGACCCGAAATGACCACATGTGTTCCAGCCTTAGCGGGACCGCCCGAACCCTTTGAGCAGAACCCAGCGGGTCTGTGAGGCGTCCGAGCAGCCGTTCGCATCGAGGGCATCTCGCACAACTCCAGTGTACTTAGCCTCCCCCAGCAGAGGCCGCGGGCAGCTTTTTACTCTGGTATACGAAACAAAAGTAGCCGGAATCTTGGAATCTCGGGGAAGCCGATGCAGGACAATATGCTTTATCAGAGGTCCAGCAGAGAAGTGGTAATGCTCAGAGAAGAAGGTTGGAATCCGTTAAACCCCAGAGGGCTTAGCTGCAGTTGTGTTCCCCATGTTCTGATGAGAACCAGGAGACTGTTCTCGAATCCGCTGCGAGAAATACATGAGGAATGGTGCCTCGTCCCCTTCTAAGTGACATTGTCCCACCCATCACCTTGTCAAGGGAGCAGCTTTACAAGGACCCAGGGCTCTCTGACCTTTCTCTAGTTGATTGGACCAGAGTCTGGCATTGGAGCCAAACACTGTAGAGATGGGATGGGCCATGCAGATTCCATTAACTGGGCAACAGAAAGATTGGGGACATCCAAGTGGAAGTTAAGGTCTTGAAGTTGAGGCCAGAGGACTGTGGAGGGCCATGAGAGACGGGAGAGTAACAGGTTTTTCTCTGGGTGAAGGGCTCAGTCCTGGGAGCAGACCACAGTCCTGCGGAGTAGGACCCTGTCACGGGCCTGCCCCTGCCACCCCAGGGGGCCCAAGAACTGGGACAGGAGTAGAGCCAGACGGTGGCCGGCAGAGCCCTCACGGTCCCTAACATCTCAGCCCCTCAGAGAATTCAGTTGAGTGTCATGTTCCCTGAACAACTCCATTTATGAAATAGGTTATTTTATGACAAATGAAAATCGCAGTTGTCATGGCGGGTATTAAACACAAGGAACTTATTATCCCCAAAGATGGCGCAGGCCGTATATTTAAATAGAAAAATGATATTTATGTAAATGTAAGGAAATCTCCCATCTGAATAACACAATAAAGTTTCTGCGCTCAAACAGGAAACTTGAGTCATCCGGGAACCTCTCAGGCAGAGTGAAGTGTTCCCGAGATAGTGACACATTACGGCTATGTTGTAATTGGCACAGTTGTGACCCAATGGACTGATGCAAATTGAACACGAACAAAAAAAATCATAAAACTTCTATAGGTGAGGGAAATTCGATCTTACTTTTTCTAATTTAATATTATGGTGAGAGTATTACCTGAGAAGGACTGATGAAACAATACCTCATTGATCACAAGGTTTAATTGAAGGATGGAAAGGAGTAATCAAGTAAATTCCCTTCTCTGGAATATCGTAGGGTGAAAAATCGGGCAGCGAAATGACCCTTTATAAGAATGAATCCAAACATCAGGAAAATCGACAAACCCCCACGTGTGTCCCAAACTTGGTGGTTACGTTCGAGGGGTGGGGTCTTGCGGGGTTTGCTGTAGAGATAGCGGGGCAGTGTTGTTCGTGGGGAATGTGACAGTGACAGAGGCAGCCTGTCCCAGGGCGTTAGGTCCGTGCTGCTGCACAGGGTGAGTAGTCAGCACATTTGGGAGGTAGCTGGAGTTCTGCTCTCCCAGTGATCGTCCCTTCTCGCCCTCTGACATTTACCTGTGCCAGGCACCCACGCTTTATCCTTTATCCCGTGGCCTTTTTTCCACGTGTCCACTACTCATTGATTCAAGAGTTACATTACATATTCCCATCTTCAAGGGCATTTGCGTTTTGTTAAGGAGCGCTATGATATGAATTTGAATTTTCGGTGAGAGTAAACGATGGATTTGTAATGGAGAAATGTCAGATTCCTAGTTTCCGCCTGCCCTTGCCCCAGCCCAAACTGCCCAACTGGCACGTCCAAGACAGCTCAGAAAGGCAGACTGTGGTCAATGCAAGTTTCTCTGGACCTGAACGTGTTAATTAGGAATAGAAATTCATAGTCCCGAAATGACAATAACAAGGATAGCTCTCAAGTGTTGACTGTCATAGGTCTTTTAGATATGTGATTTTTAATTCTCCTACTAACTGCATTGTAGGTGTGATATTTCTCAGTGGGGGAAACTGAGGCATTTAGAGAGTAATTTCTTTGCTAAGGCCCATGCACTCATTGGCAAAGAGTGGAGCTGGTATTCAAAACCAGACCTGTCCAGCACTAACACCTGTATGGAACACCCCCCACCCCGGGCCCCGGCCAAGGTGTGGGGAAGGCTCTGCTGCTCCGAAATCAGTCCCATCTACCCAGTAGCTTAGATATTAGCAACGTTTGGATAACTCTGAGTCTTGGGTCCTCTGTCTCTGTGAATCAGAATAAATCTTTTTTTGGGAGCACAGGGTGGCCCTTGAGTTAGAAGCATAAGCCTGAGAAAAAGATAAAGGAGCCAATTTTTCAGAATTGTCCCCCACTCAGAAATAGATAGAGGAAGTAATGTCTCCTAAGCAAAACTGAGTTATCACCTGCTTTGTAGGCCCACCTCCCGAGGGTGTGTTATTGCAAACACATCCCCTGTCTGTGCTGGACAGTCAGCAGCTTGTGGAAGTATACACATCTCTATCATCTGCTGAGGCGGCCCTCCCAAAGCAGCACGGCTGCACACGGAAGCAGCAGATCTATATTCCTCGTAGTTTTGGGGACTGGAAGTTCAAGACCCCGGTGTTGGCAGGATTGGTTTCTCCCTCGCTAGCAGATGGCCGCCTTCTCTGCTCGCTGTGTCCTCACATGGCCCTTCCTCTGTGTACCAGCTTCCCCAGTGTCTCTTCCTCTTACAAGGACACCGGTCCTGTTGGATCAGGACCCACCCCAACGGCCTCATTTTAGCTTCATCCCCTCTTTAAAGGCCCTGTCTCCAAATACAGTCACATTCTGAATACTGGGGATTGGAATTTAATACATGAGGTTTTTTTGGGGGGAGGGGGACGCAAATCAGTCCATATGAACATCTTACCAAGTTAATGACAGCCTCGTTTTTGTAAGCAAGTATTTGGACACAGCCTAAGCGTGCATCAGCTGAGACCAGTTGAGTACACGTTGGTATATTTGGAAGAAAGGCTGTGGCAGAGTGACACGTACTGATGCACGTGTGGTTTCCAGTAGAGGTTGGAATTTCTGCAAGAATGCACACTGCGCCTAGCCAGTCTTATGGAAAAAGCAGGGTTAATGGGAGACCACTCAGAATGGTTGCAACCTTGAAATCAGGGCATTAACAGAAACAATCGTTGGTATCTGGGGAGAGAACGTGGCAGTCCAGGTAGACAGCTCAGTGGCACTGGAGACTGCCTGAGGGGATAGTAATTAAAAAAAAAAAAAAACAGCATGGGAATGCTGGTTTGGGGAAATAATACAGTGCGGATGAGCCCTGGAGGGCTTGTCCCCTGCTACAAACCCAGGACAGCAAGGCTGGGGTGCCCCTCTCTGGGGAGGGGCGGGCACTCTTACATTTTCTAAAAATCCAATGACAAGCTTCTGTGTTGAGGGCCACTTCTCTTCCTGCTGATTTCCAGGTCTCATAATTCACAGCTAAGCTCCCCTTGCAGAAAGAACCTCCTAGAAACCAATGAAACTTCTAGGTGATTCTGACATCATTCCCGATGCACGGTGGTATCACTGGTGTTACAGCAACAGGTGCTGTAGCAGGGCAGAGTGTTGTCGGGTATAAAAAACAAGGGGCAGGACAGTGTGATATTTGCTTCCTGTTATATTAAAAAGGGGTATTCACACACTTACACATGTGTGCTCCCCCGTTCCCTGAGTCTCCCACACATATCCTGCTGGAAATCATCTGTGAGTGTATGAGAAACTGGTAATAGCTTTTGCCTCTGGGGAGGGTGAGTCCAGAGGGGACTAGGGACTGAGGTGAAGGCAAGACCCCTTTGATTATAGATTTTAAAATATTTTTTTGTATTTTTTTTAACCGTATACAACTTTTCAATGAAAAGTTAATTCTTTAAAGTTCACATGTATGGGTAGAAGATTAGCTTCAGTTCACATGAGATGCCACTTTCGAAAACACATATATGAGATAACTGGTCAGTGATGACGTGGGACTGAAACGTGCTGAGCCAGTGTGACCGTGCCGAGCAGGTGTGATCGTGCTGAGCCGGTGTGTCCGTGCTGAGCAGGTGTGATTGTGCTGAGCAGGTGTGATTGTGCTGAGTCGGTGTGACCGTGCTGAGCAGGTGTGATTGTGCTGAGCAGGTGTGTCTGTGGTGAGCAGGTGTGATTTTGCTGAGTCGGTGTGACTGTGCTGAGTTGTGTGTCCGTGCTAGCAGGTGTGATCGTTTGAGCCGGCACTCCATGCTGAGCATGTGTGATTGTGTTGAGCAGGTGTGTCCGTGCTGAGCAGGTGTGATTGTGCTGAGCAGGTGTGTCTGTGGTGAGCAGGTGTGATCTTGCTGAGTCGGTGTGACTGTGCAGAGTTGTGTGTCCGTGCTAGCAGGTGTGATCGTTTGAGCCGGCACTCCATGCTGAGCATGTGTGATTGTGTTGAGCAGGTGTGTCCATGCTGAGCAGGTGTGATTGTGTTGAGCAGGTGTGTCCTTGTTGAGCTGGTGTGATTGTGCTGAGCAGGTGTGTCCGTGCTGAGCAGGTGTGACTGTGCTGAGCCGGCGTGACCATGCTGAGCAGGTGTGTTTTGGTGAGCAGGTGTGATCTTGCTGAGTCGGCGTGTCCATGCTGAGCAGGTGTGATTTGCTGAGCTGGTGTGTCCGTGCTGAGCAGGTTTGATTGTGCTGAGCCCGTGTGTCTATGCTGAGCAGGTGTGATCATGCTGAGCAGTTGTGACCGTGCTGAGCTGGTGTGTCCATGCTGAGCATGTGTGATTGTGCTGAGCAGGTGTGTCCATGCTGAGCAGGTGTGATTGTGTTGAGCAGGTGTGTCCATGCTGAGCAGGTGTAATTTGCTGAGTCGGTGTGACTGTGCTGAGCTGGTGTGTCCGTGCTAGCAGGTGTGATCATTTTGAGCCGGCACTCCATGCTGAGCATGTGTGATTGTGCTGAGCAGGTGTGTCCATGCTGAGCAGGTGTGATTGTGCTGAGCAGGTGTGACTGTGCTGAGCCGGCGTGACCATGCTGAGCAGGTGTGATTGTGCTGAGCAGGTGTGTCTTGGTGAGCAGGTGTGATCTTGCTGAGTCGGCGTGTCCATGCTGAGCAGGTGTGATATGCTGAGCTGGTGTGTCCGTGGTTGAGACGGTTAATTCTGCTGAACCAGGGTGGATATGCTGAGCAGGTGTGATCGTGCTGAGCAGGTTTAATTGTGCTGAGCCCGTGTGTCTATGCTGAGCAGGTGTGATCGTGCTGAGCAGTTGTGACCGTGCTGAGCTGGTGTGTCCATGCTGAGCAGGTGTGACCGCGCGAGCAGATGTGACCGTGCGAGCTGGTGTGATTGTGCTGAGTCGTTGTGAGTGTGCTGAGCCGGTGTGACCGTGGTGAGCTGGTGTGACCGTGCTGAGCAGATGTGACCAAGCACAGTGGTGAGTCAGACTCTGGGACACCTGAGTGGTAGCGTGTTTCAGGGCAAATCCATCCATATTTGGGGCTATGCTTTTGTGAAGGTGGGAAACTGAGTTCTAGTGACTACTTGTGTTACTGGTTAAATATTGTGTGTGTGTTTGTGTGTGTGTTGTGTGTTTTTTTGTGTGTGTTTTCCTCCAATTTCTTCTCCTTTGTTCCCTGATACGCGTATTTATCATAAAGTTAGAGGAGAGAAGCACGTGATTTGTGAGGTTTTGGTCAGCAGCTTGAAGGAGCCCAGAGTTAGAAGGGACTGCAGGTTTAGGGGGGTTGTAGGGGCAAGGCTGTGGGCTGCATGGAGGGTGTGTGAGCAGCTCTGGCGGAAAGCATCTTCCCCGGCACACCTTCCCACTGCCCTTCTCCCCTGGCCTCTGTTGGCCACGTCCACCTCCTGCCCCTGGCCTTCTCCCTGCTCTTTCTTGTCTTCTCTGAGAGTTTGGCATTACCTTTTAGAACTGGTTGTACCCAACACCAAATTGTGATAGCAAGTTAAAAGCCAAGACATATTCCACTTTGCTTTTTGTATTGTGTACAAAAGGACGTACTGGGTAGACTAGCAGGTGATATATGCAAACAGCGCTGAATGGAACTTTCAGGTTATTGATTCTAAATAAGCATCCGCTGCGGCCTGAAACATTTCCGTCTCGGTTATGGCGCCCCTGCGTGAGGCCTTCTGGGGATGGCAGTTCACTCTGAACTCTTAGGGCATCTCGTCTTACCTTAGGGCACCCTGTTAGAAGCGCCTTCTGTATAGCTGGCTGGAACCTGGCTCCCTGGCACTTCCCCCACTGGCCCTAATTTCACCCCCTGGGGACCACCGTGAACAAATCTAATGCTTCCTCCTTGGGAAATCCAAAATCCAGACGTTTGGAGGACTCTCTCCTGTCCCTACTAAATCTTCCGTTCTCATGTTTCTTCATATAAACCAACCCTCCCCAGCCTAACTCTCGTCTTGACACAAGCTAGGTTTTAAGTTATCTTTCTGACGTGTGGGTTCTGGAGCCAGATACAGAGTCAGGTGTGGCCCCACCAGTGCAGAGGGGAACAGACAGCCCCCTTCCTTGCCCTGCACTTGTCTTCACACTGACACCTGCTACTCGCCTCACGTGCAATTTTTCCTTATGCTTCTGATAGGTCACCTCCCATACCATATTGTTGTATAGACCATGTCAGTGGAATTATTTTTTAAAAAGATTTATTTATTTATTTGAGAGAGAGCGAGAGCGCACATAAGCAGGAGGGGAAGAGGGAAAGGGAGAGAGAATCCCAAGCAGACTCCATGCTGAGCATGGAACCTGGTGCAGGGCTCGATCCCATGACCCTTAGATCATGACCTGAGTGAACACTGAGAGTCAGATGCCTGTCTCACTGTGCCACCCAGGTGCCCCTGGATTTATTTATTTTTGACCCAGGTGCATGTTATGTTTTCGAAGCAAGTGAAAAATTGAAATATTTTCCTTTTTCAGTTTTCTCATGTTAGATTTGCCCCGCTGCTACAGGATTTTAAGGGATTTGGGATTCTAATTTAATCATCTAATTATTTGATTGTCCCTGTGTACTTTATGCCACATACAACTTTAATAACCAGGACATTAATGTTCTCATCTACATTATTTGAAAGAAAAGCCACAAATTTTGAATGAGACAGAGCCCTGGGACCTCCCTATCCAATACACTATATCATTTGCTCTATGGGCCAATAAGGACATGCGCATGAGCGTGTGCCCTAATGTCCCCTCTGTGTGGCCTTCATCACTGTGTGCCCGGGTCTTAGTCAGTCCATAAATACTTGTTGAATAAATGTGTGAGTGAAGGATGTCAGGGAAGAGTGGACACACGTCTTACTGAAGTCCGGCTGCGTTATGTTTTCCGTTTATTCCAACCTAGTCGTGTTGGTGCACTGGTTAAAAAAGAAAATATCTGGGGCGCCTGGGGGGCACAGCGGTTAAGCGTCTGCCTTCGGCTCAGGGCGTGATCCCGGCGTTGTGGGATCGAGCCCCACATCAGGCTCTTCTGCTATGAGCCTGCTTCTTCCTCTCCCACTCCCCCTGCTTGTGTTCCCTCTCTCGCTGGCTGTCTCTATCTCTGTCGAATAAATAAATAAAATCTTTAAAAAAAAAAAAAAAGAAAATCTCTGAATCCATTCCTGGCAATCTATACTGTCTCCTGAAGTCTCTACTTTTTTTTTCTTTTTTTTGACTCAAATTTTATTACTTGCTTTCCCACATTTTTCTTTCTTCTTTCTTAAAAAAAAGCTTTTTTTTTTTTTTTGCGGTATAACTGATATACCAAAAAACAAAAACAAAACACCCCCAAACTTGGGCATGTTTAACGTGTACAATTTGATGAATTTGGACATAGACACACACCCATGAAATTATCACCACAATCAATGTAGTAAACATATCCGTCACCTCCAAAAGGTTCCTTCCGCTCTTTTGTTTTTTGATGTTGTTTTGTTTTGATGATAAGAACACAACGTGAGATCTACCCTCTTAAAAATTGTAGTGTACAACACTGAATTTTTTTTAAAGATTTTATATATTTATTTGACAGTGCGTGGAAGAGCACAAGAAAGGGGAGGAGCAGAGGGAGAGGGAGAAGCAGACTCCCCACTGAGCAAGGAGCCTGATGCAGGGCTTGATCCCAGGACCCTGGATCATGACCTTAGCTGAAGGCAGACGCTTCACCGACTGAGCCACCCGGGTGCCCCTACAACAGTGAATTGTTAACTACAGGCCCTGTATCGTTGGGCAGATCTCTGGAACTTCTTCATCCTTCATAACTGAAACTTTAGTCCCCTGAACAGCAGCACCCTATTTGACCCTCTGCCACCACTTGGTGACCCCCTCCCCCTTTCTATTCTCTGCTTCTAGGAATTCAGCTATTTTAGATTCCTCCTGGAGGTGGAGTCATGCAGCATTTGGCCCTCTGTGACTGGCTTCTTTCCCTTGGTGTGGTCCTTCAGGCCCAGTGGTGTTGTCACATGCAGCTGGAACCTTCGCTTCCTTTGGGGGTGGGGGGGAGCCGCGCACGGATCTTCAAGGCTGGTCTTGCCCAAGGTTAACTAACACCCACGCTTGTGGGTCCGTAGTTCCTAGAATTGACCTTCTTCCAAGCCTTTCAGGACCTCGCTCATATTGGCGTACCACTCTGGACCTCTGGTGCTTCTGTTCTACACATTTCTCCAACATCCCCAATAATAATTTGGGTGTCTCATTTACACAACTTCTCTGTTTTCTGGATACTATTTTATTCTAACACCGATTCATTTAGAGCAGTTAACTGACAGGGCTGTCTCTCTGTAGATTGAAGAGGCTCCAGTTAGAATACGTTTTGCTATCCACCCTGTTTTTTTGTTTTTAAACTTCCTTTTGCTTTTTATGACTGGAATTCTAGCAGTGCTAGCTTCTTCCTGAGTAAATCAGTCTAAATTTGGAATTTCTAATGAAAAATTTCCCTTAGCCTAAGCACTAATTGAGAGAATATTTCTTTCTACTCACAATTTTTCATTTTTAATATATCAGTTAAAATCTAAGTATTTTTGGGGTGGTGGGTTCCCAAAATAGAACAATGAATTTCACGTTTACTGCACATTTCTGATTTTATTTACAATTTACGAAGTACTTCCCATTTAATAGTTTTTTTTTTTTCCGTCCACCAGTTCAGCTGAGCTGGTTACGCTCTTCCTCCCTCTGACCTTCACCTTCATGTTTTTTTTTGTCCACTCTCTCTTGCATCTTGGACCCTGTGCTCCTTCTGTCCTTGACGGGGTCTCAGGCTTTTCCTTCCACATTTTTCTTTTTCTTTTTCTTTAAGCTTTTATTTATTTATTAGAGAGAGAGAGAGAGAGAGAGCGCACATGAGCAGGGGGAGGGGCAGAGAGAAAAGCCGACTCCCTGCTGAGCAGGGACCCTGATGCGGGACTCGATCCCAGGACCCCGGGATCATGACCTGAGCTGAAGGCAGACGCTTCACCGACTGAGCCACCCAGGCGTCCCCACATTTTAATTTTTCTGAATACAGTTTTTAATTGTAAAATTCACGCCCTAGGAATGAAACATGAGAGACTATGGACTCTGAGAAACAAACTGAGGGCCTCAGAGGGGAGGGGGTGGGGGAATGGGATAGGCTGGTGATGGGTAGGAAGGAGGGCACGTATTGCATGGTGGCACTGGGTGTTATACACAACTAATGAATCATCGAGCCTTACATCGGAAACCGGGGATATACTGTATGGTGACTAACATAATATAATAAAAAAGCATTAAAAAAAAAATTCACGCCCTAATGAAGCCTCTTGTCATTTTGTTGTGTTCACATTTAACTAGGCATCATCTTGTTTTTTAATCTTTTATTTTGGAGCCTATCTGCTGATGTAGCATCACTTTTGTTTCCAGTAAATGAAAGGAAAACATTTCCACCCACTTAGTAGTTAGGCAAAGGGAAGGAAAAAAGCTTGAGTGCTCAGCAGTTCTCTGAGATAAGTACGTGATGGATTTGCATTTTATTCTTTCTGCTTCACGGTTTGGTTCACTTGTCGGCATTTTGTATCTTCAATAGTTTGGTGATTATTTGTCCAGGCTTTTACTTGATGCCTTTTAAGGCATGAATTTTGATCCTATATAAATAAAGTTTCCGTAAAAACAGAAGGTCCTGATTTTTTTTTTCAGGTATAAAGAATTACTTTGCTACAGAACACAATGAATTGTGTTGAGACAGATATGAACAAACAAATATTTCAAATTATCCGTATGACTGTTGGTCAAATCCTGCAGACGGCTAGCAAACATGAAAATAACTTAGACTGATGATGATGTATTCTTTCCCAGAAGCAAATGCACTATTGCTGGAATTAAAACGAGAAAGAGGATTTTACTGCTCAGTTTGTATGTGGAGGGAAATGATGAAGGACAGTGATTTGCTATTTACAATCTTTTTTTTTTTTTTTTCCCCAGAGCAGGAGGAAGTTTCAAAGTTTCAAAGTGGGTGTGATATGTATTTCTTTCAGGCAAACCTTTGTTCAGAAAAACCAATATTCTGGCCTAAGAAAATAGAAATGCCTTCCAAGTATTGGCGGTAACGATGACGTCTATTAGTGTGATGTAGGACTGTTTGAACATCCTATTTGAAGGTGTTAGTGGTAGAGGAGGAAAGCTAGAGACTTAAAAAAATTGAGGTAGGATTCGCATACAGAAAAATTCACCCTTATTGGTCTTCTGGGCTGTGAGTTTTGACAAATGCATATACAGTCATGTAACTATCACAGGATCAAGCTAGAGAATATAATCCCACTACCCACAAAATTCCCACCTGCCGCACTGTGGTCAGTGCCTCGTCCGACTTCTGTTCCCTGGCAACCACTGATCTCTTTCTTATCCCTGTAGTCTGCTTTTCCAGCATGTCACATAGACGGAATCATACAGAATATAAGCTCTGTGTCTGGCTTCCTTCACTTCATGTAATGCATTTGAAATTCATCCCTGTTGTTAGGCGTTTATTACTTTTCCTTGCTAAGCAGGGCTCCGCAGGATGAATGTACCTGGCATTATCATGCACCAATAGAGAAACATTTGGATTTTTTCCCCAGTTTTTGATGATTATGAATAGAGTCACTATACACATTTACCTACAGGCTTTCTTTTGTGAACACAAATTTTGTTGAAGTGGGCTCGGTCCCTAGGAGTAGGATTGCTGGCTTGTATGTTAACCTTGTAAGAGACTGAGGTCTGTGAGAATTCCCATTGCTCTGTGGTCTCCTTAGCATCTGTTTTTCTCAGTTTTCTTCCCTCCGTTCTAATAGATTTGTCCTGGTTTCTTATTAGGGTATCAGTTTGCATTTTGTGAAGCCTCTCTTTGTAATCTTATTTGCTACCCGTGTGTCTTCTTTGGTGAAGAGTCTGTTCAAATTTTTTGCCTGTTTTCAAAACTGGGTTGCTTATTTACTTATTATAGGATTTTGACAGTTTTGTGTGTATTTGGGATACAAATCCTTTATCCTGCATGTGTTTTGCCAATATTTTCTCTCAGTTTGTGGCTTTTCATTTTCGTTCTGTTAAGAGCATCTTTGGCAAAGTAGAAGGTTTTAATTTTGATGAAGTCCAATATAATTGATTTTTTCTGAATTGTGCTTTGGTGTCATATTTAAGAATTTCTTGCTAAGGTCACAAAGATTTTCTCTTATGTTTACTTTTAGAAGTTTTATAGTTTTAGAATTTATATTTAGGTCTATGATCCATTTTAGGTTAAATTTTGTTTACGGGGTAAGGTATAGATGAAAGCTCCTTTATTTGCACGTGGCTATGCAATTGTTCCAGCAGCCTCTGTTGGAAAGACTGTTCTTTCTTTATAGAGTTGCCATTGCATCTGTGTTGAAAATCATTTGACAAAATATATGTCAATCTATTTCTTTTTTTAATTAAAAATTTTGAATTCCAGTGTAGTTAACATACAGTGTTATATTAGATTCAGGTGTACAATATAGTGATTCAGCAATTCTATACATTCCTCAGAGCTTAGTCACGATAACTGCACTCCTTTTTTTTTTTTTTTTTAAGATTTTATTTATTTATTTGACAGAGAGAGACAACCAGTGAGAGAGGGAACACAAGCAGGGGGAGTGTGAGAGGGAGAAGCAGGCTTCCCGCAAAGCAGGGAGCCTGATGTGGAACTCAATCTTGGGACTCCAGCACCATGACCTGAGCTGAAGGCAGACGCCCAAGCCACTCAGGTGCCCCATTTTTTTTTTTTTTTTTTTTAAGATTTTCAGGGCACCTGGGTGACTCAGTTGTTATGCATCTGCCTTTGGCTCAGGTCATGATCTCAGGGTCCTGGGATTGAGCCTCACATTGGGCTCCCTGCTCAGCAGGGAGCCTGCTTCTTTGCTTCTTCCTCTCCCTCTGCCCCTCACCCCCCCCCACACTCGTGCTCTCTCTCTCTCAAATAAATAAATAAAAGTTATTTATAAATATTTATAAATAAATAATAACAGTTTGTTTATTTATTTGAGAGAGAGAGAACACGAGTGTGGGGGGGGGGAAGGGCAGAGGGAGATGTGGGGCTTGATCCCAGGACCCTGAATCGAAGGCAGAGGCTTTACTGACTGAGCCACCCAGGCACCCCAAGACTTCATTCTTTTTTATGGCTGAGTAAGATTCCATTGTATATATACCACATGTTTCTTATCCATTCATTGATCAATGGACATTTGGACTGCTTCCATAATTTGACTATTATAAATAATAATGTAATAAACGTATGGGTGCATTTTTTTTTGAATTAGTGTTTTCCTATTTTTTGGGTAACTATTGGGTCGTGGAATTACTGGATCTAGCGGTAATTCTGTTTCTCATTTTTTGAGGAACCTCCATTCTGTTTTCCAGCTGCACCAGTTTGCATTCCCACCAACACTGCACGAAGTCCTTGCCAACACTTGTTTCTTGTGCTTTTGATTTTAGCCATTCTGACAGGTGTGAATTAATAACTCATTGATGTTTCGATTTGCATTTCCCTGATGATGAGTGATTTTGAGCATCTTTTCATTTGTCTGTTGGCCATCTGTATGTATGTGAGTCTATTTCTTGACTGTATATTTTGTTTCAGTGGACTATGCGTCTACCTTTTCTTCAGTACCATATAGTCTTAGGTACTAGCTTATGATAAGTCTGAAAAGTGGATGGTGAGTCCTCCAACTTCAGTCTTAAAAAATTATTTTGGCTATTCAGTTCCATATAAATTTTAGAATCAGCTTGTCAATTTCAACAAAAAAGTCTACTGGGAATTTTAAAGGGTTTGCATTAAATCTACAGAATATATAAAAATATATACGTATAAAATAATAACCACTAGAACAAATTATACCATCCTTTATAAATACCAAAAGAAATTTAAAAAGTGCAAAAGTGGTGTAATTACTGAGTCTTAAACCTATATTCACACAAAATTCTCTGTAGTCGTAGGGACACTAGATGATGGGATGGTGAGAACATAGGCCTAGCTAGCTCTAAGGATTTTTTTTTCCTACTTCCTTTATCTTCAAAACATCCTCTCCTTTTGACAAGTTGAAATCCTTATGAATAACTTTTTAAAAGAGCTTTGTAGGAACAGTTATCTTTTTTTTTTTTTTTTAAGATTTTATTTATTTATTTGACAGAGAGAGAGAGACAGCCAGTGAGAGGGGGAACACAAGCAGGGGGAGTGGGAGAGGAAGAAGCAGGCTCCCAGCGGAAGAGCCTGATGTGGGGCTCGATCCCGGAACGCCGGGATCACACCCTGAGCCGAAGGCAGACGCTTAACGACTGCACCACCCAGGCGCCCCTGAACAATTATCTCTTTTGAAGAAAGATTTATTTATTTATTTTAGAGAGGGAACGCAGAGGGGAGGGACACAGAGAGAGGGAGTCCCAAGCAGACTCCCTGCTGAGTGTAGAGCCTGACACGGGGCTGGATCCTAGGACCCCAAGATCATGACCTGAGCCAAAATCAAGAGTTGGATGCTGGGGGCGCCTGGGTGGTGCAGTCAGGGCGTGATCCCAGCGTTCTGGGATCTAGTCTCACATCGGGCTCCTCCGCTGGGAGCCTGCTTCTTCCTTTCCCACTCCCCCTGCTGTGTTCCCTCGCTCGCTGGCTGTCTCTCTCTGTCAAATAAATAAATAAAATCTTAAAAAAAAAAAAAAAGTTGGATGCTCAACTGACTGAGCCACCCAAGCGCCCCTGTTATCTTTCTCATCGTTATGGTTTTAAGAGAGCATTTCCAATCTTCCTTTACCTTGTTGGAATTAGTCATGTAGAAATGTGATTCCAACACACAGCAACTTGTAGCAGTTTCAGCACTGCTGTGCTCACACACACTCAATGTGTTTGGAAAATCTTTGATTTAGAGTAGGAATTTTTAGTTCCTAAATGGTAGGGGACACACAGCTTAATTCGCTCCTTATGCTTGTTTTCTCCCTCACCTGGCCTACCGTTAAAAAGGTTTGTAATGTGCGGTGACATTGTGCAAGATGTTTCTCATTTTCTTTTACTGAAAATAGGAAATGGAGATAGTAGTACCTGATGTCTCCCTCCCTTTTCATGACTAGTAAAAGAATTCTGAAAAGCTGGCTTCTCATATAAAAGGTGTTATAAACCATTATAGTTGTAATGTATTTTAATTAAGATATCTATTATGATAACAACTGATAGATTTGATCATTATAATTCAAATCCAATATAATCATTACCCTCTCAAATTTATTACATATCTGCAGTGTCAGTGCTAGAATGATGTTGAACATAATGGAAATTTTATATTCCAGTGTTTTAAGCCTTCAGGAGCCTCTCTAAGTGTTTCCCAATGCCATTTTATAAAGAATAGCAGATCTTTAGATTTGTAGGTCAATTTATACCATCTGAGGTTATGAGATAATTAAGTCATATCTTTGTAATTATCTTTTAAGATTGACCCTTGTTTTAGTGAACATTAGATTATAGTTATTTCCTTGGCCTGACTGCAACTGTTTTTCCAATATTAAACATACATACACAGTGTTTTTGAAAGGGACCATGTGAAATTTTTGATGAATCAATGAATACTAGATGCAAGTTGCAGAAACTGAAGAATAATTCTCAGTCGTTGAAATATATTAGTCTTAACGATGGCTGGTACTTTGTTTAAACTTAATTGATAAAATACTTTGTAAAATGGTAAAACATGTTCAAGAACTGAAGAAGGTGGGGCATAGTCAATGAATGGATGTGATTTACCTCCTAAAAAAAATCATTGCAGAATATTTTATTATGATTATCTCGATAAAAAGGAAGACAGTGATTTTTGATCATTTTATTAGCCATTACTCTATAGAAATAATGACATATTTTTATATCAACACTATATGATACAGAATAGTAACGATAAAAATTTTTTCTCTATTTAGGGAAAACAGATGTGACAGAGCAAAATATGATTTTTAGTATTTTCATCTTAATTGCTATAACTTTTTTTATCCTACTTATATATTTATTAGCACTTACATCTTTTATTCCCCCAAGTTTTTATTTAAATTCCAGCTAGTTAACATAAGTGTAATATTAGAACTATAACTTTTTATATGATTTTTTTTGGACATGATCACATTTTCACATATCTTAATATTTTATTTTTTAAAAAAGATTATTTATTTATTGGGGGGGCATGAGCTGAGGGGAGGACCAGAGGGAGAGGGAGAAGCAGATTCCCTGTTAAGCAGGGAGCTCAATCCCAAGGACCCGAGATCATGACCTGAGCCGAAGGCAGACGCTTAACCGACTGAGCCACCCAGGTGCCCCTCACATATCTTAATATTTTATCTGATTTTTTTTAAGGAATTTGTTCTTTATTGTTAGAACATTGATTTTTTTAAATTTAAGTGTACAATTGAGTGGTTTTTAGTATATTCACAAAGTTGTGCAATCATCCCCACTATCTAATGTCAGAAAATTTTCTACACCCCAGAAATTACCCGCTAGCAGTGGCCTCCATCCCCCACTTCCTCTGCCCTTGGAAACTACTGATCTATTTTCTGTCTCCATGGATTTGTCAGTTCTGAAAATTTCATCTAAATGGAGTCACAGAATCTGTGGCCTTTTGTGCCTGGCTTCTTTCACTTAGCATCATGCTTTCAGTGTTCATCCATGTTGTAGGATTGTACCAGCACTTCATTACTTTTAGTGGCTGAATAATGTTCCACTATATGGATATGTCCAATTTTGTTTTCCATTAATTAGTTGGTGGACATTTGGGTTGTTTCCATTTTGGGCTATCATAAATAATGCTGCTGTGGACACTCATGTTCAAGTGTTTGTGAGAACATGTTTTTTGAGGAACTGCCAAACCACATTCCAGAATGGCTGCACCATGTTACATTCTCACCAGTGTGTGAGTGTTGCAATGTCCTCACCAACATTTGTTATTGTCCATCTTTTTGATTTTAGCCATCCTAGTGTGTGTGTGAAGTGGTATCACATTGTGGCATTGATCTGCATTTCTCTGATGATGAATGATGTTGAATATCTCTTCATGTACTTAATGGCTACTTATATATATTCTTTGGAGACATCTATATTCAACCCCTTTGCCCATTTAATCCATTGAGTTATATATCCTTTTCTTGTTGAATTATGAGAGTTCTTTAACTATTTTGGAAAATAGGCTTTTATCAGATACATGATTTGTAAGTATTTTCTCCCATCCTGTGGGTTGTCTTTTCACTTTCTTGTTAGTGTCAAAAGCACAGAAGTGAAGCACAAGAGTTTTTAGTTTTGATGAAGTCCAATTTATCTTTTCATTGCTTGTGCTTTTGGTGTCACATCTAAGGAACCATTGCCTTGTTCATGGTTGTGCATATTTACTCCTATGTTTTCTCCTAAGAGTTTAATAGATTTAGCTCTTACATTTGGGTCTTTGATCCATTTGGAATTAAGTTTTGTATATTGTATGATGTAGAGTTGCAACTTCATTCTTTTGCATGAATGGTGTTGTCCCAGCACCATGTGTTGACTGTTCTTTCCCTGTTGAATTGTCATGGCACCCTTGTCAAAACTCAGTTGACCAGAAATATATGGTTTCATTTCAGGACGCTCAGTTTTATTTTATTGATCTAGAAGTCTGTTCTTATGCCAGTACTACAGTCTTGATTGCTGTAGTTTTTTAGTAAGTTCTGAAATCAAGAAGTGTGAGTTTTCCGCCTTTCTTCTTTTTCAAGACTGTTTTGGCTAATCAGGGTCCCTTGGATTTCCAAATGAATTTTAGGATCAGCATGTTAATTTCTGCTAGAAAAAAAAAGTCAGCTAGGATTTTGATAGACTTTGCATTAAATCTGAAGACCAGTTTGTAGAATATTGTCTTCTTAACAAGATTACATTCTCCTTCATGAAAATGGGATGTTATTCCATTTATTTAGATCTTTAATTCCTTTCAACAATGTTGTATAGTTTCGTGCATTCAAATCTTGCCTTTCTTTTGTTAAGCATATTCCTAAGTATTTTATTTTTTATGCTCTTGTTAATGGAATTTTATTAATTTCCTTTTCAAATTATTCATTGCTTGTGTATAGAAATGCACTTGATTCTTGTATGTTGACCTTGTGCCCTGCAACCTTTCTGAGCTTGTCTATTAGCTCTAATAGTGCATTTGTGAATCCCTTAGGATTTTCTCTGCACAAGATCATATCATCTAATCTGGATGCTTTTATTTCTTTTTCTTGTCTGATTGCCCTGGCTAAAACCTCCAATAGAATGTTGAATAGAAGTGGTGAGAGTAGACATCCTTGTCTTGTTTTTGATCTTAGGGGGAAAGTTTTCAGTCTTTCAGCATTAAGTATAATGTTATCTGTGGGTTTTTTTTGTAGCTACCCTTTATCAGGATGAGAAAATCTTCTATGCTTAGTTTATTGAGTGTTGTTGTGATGAAAGGTGTTAGATTTTATCAAATGTTTTTTCTTCATCTTTTGAAATGATGAGTCTCTATTTTTTTTTTTTTTAAGATTTTATTTGTTTATTTGACAGAGATAGAGACAGCCAGTGAGAGAGGGAACACAAGCAGGGGGAGAGGGAGAGGAAGAAGCAGGCTCATAGCGGAGGAGCCTGATGTGGGGCTCGATCCCGTAACGCCGGGATCACGCCCTGAGCCGAAGGCAGACGCTTGACCGCTGTGCCACCCAGGCGCCCCCATGGTCTCTATTTTTAATTCTATCAGTATGATATATTATATTGATTGATTTTCATATATTGAATCAAACTTGCATCCCTGGGATAAATCACATTTGGTTATGGTGGAGCTCGGTCGATCGATCGATCGATCGATCTATCTGTCATCTATCTATATATTATGCTGCTGGATGCAGTTTGTTAGCATTTCATTGAGGATCTTTGTACCTGTGGTGATAAGAGATATTGGTCTGTAATTTTCTTTTCTTGTGATGTCTTTGTCTGGTTTTTGTATCAGAATAACACTGGACTCAGAATGAGTTATGAAAATGTTGCTTCCTCTTCTATTTTTTGGTAGAGTTTGTGAAAGATTGATGTTATGTCTTCTTCAAATATTCAGTAGAATTCACCAGTGAGGCCATCTGGTTACCTAATGCCTTTGAAGAAAATAAAATCCATATTTAGTTTTACATACATCAAGGACGAATATATTAATAGTTTGCATGACAGCTTGGTTATCACCTTAATAGTTTTCTTATTTAAATATCTTTAGAAGTAACTCACCTTCCCAAATGAATTGTTAAAAATCAGATCCATCAGTAGTTGACTAATTTCAAGATTTATAGCTTAGTTAGATTAAGGAATCATGTTTGATGGACTCAGGTATCTTTTTTTTTTCCTTAAGATTTATTTATTTATTTGTCAGAGAGAGAGAGAGAGCATGAGCAGGGGGAGCGGCAGGCAGAGGGAGAAGCAGGCTCTCTGCTGAGTAAGGAGCCCGATGTGGGACTCAATCTCAGGACCCTGAGATCATGACCTGAGCCATGGGCTGACACTCAATTGACTGAGCCACCTAGGCGTCCCGACTCAGGTATCTTTTAACTGATTAAAACCATTAACTGAACAAACCCATTTATTCAGTAGACGTTTATTGCATATCTATTATGTGTTAGATTTAGAAGAGAAATTTTGACATGAGGATAATGTTCTGATTTGCTGCTGTGGAGAGACTTCCGTTGTAATGTACATAATCAGTTGTATATTGGTAAGAGTGCAAGTTTCTGGTTATCCAGAATAATTGTTCATTTAATAATGAATCTTTTTTGATAATGAATTTGTAAACTGATTTTAATTTGCCCAACTCTTATTCTTGTTATTGGGGCATTTCATTATTTATTCCTTTTTGAAAACCTGGCCACTGATTTCCTCTTGAGTGTCTCATTGTTTGCTAAAATCTAAGACAAAGATTATTTAAAATTTCTGTTCTTTCTGAGCTTGTTATTTCTGGATTTTGTTGTTTTAATATTAATTTATGTTAATTAGTTATAATTTAACAAAGGTGATTTGACCTCAGGACTTTAATTAATAGCCATTTGTTTTTAAAAGAATTGCTACTACCATGGATCAAGGAGGATGAACATGAAAATAAGGCCCAAAGAAAACCTGCTAATCTGATACTTTCTTATAGTTCACCTTATTGTCGTCTCTCCTTTAAACAGAGCCAGCTATAAAGAGAGTATTCTTAGGTGAATAAAAGATGTCCTTTCATATACTTTAAAAAAGTCAACTGATCTCTAAAAACTTTCACTTTAATAAACCTCAGTTCAGAGAAATCCAAAGTATTCCTCAGTCTGAAGAGTATTCTTAGAGGTGGAAAGGAAGGAAATTCTGTTACTATTACCAAATGAAAGTGGCTGAGTGAAAAATCTGTAGCAAGATGAATTGTCATTCACTCTTCAAGGTCTAATTCTTCCTACTGTCTTCTTTGGGCCCAGTGACACATTCAGTGAAGGATCGTGATTTTATACAATTAATTCCACGACTATAAGTACTGAAAAAAGAGAGGTTATTAAAACTCGGGAGACTTCTGAGTTCTAGTAAAACCATTAAGAAGGAACTAATGTGATAATAAAATGAAAAGCAATTCAAAACTTATCAGCCTAATAAAGAATATTACCAAATATCTTACCATAATAAAAATCTTTGAAAATGAAACAGGAAAAAAAGCTCAGATTCACAATCTGTTATGGTGGGTTTGGCCCTCATTAAATCAGCCATGATATCTTGAAGAGGATATTTAATTACTGAGTGATTGTAACCAAATTCACGGGAGCGTTATAGGCCGAATTTCAAGTGTCTTGACATCAACACGGTGCATGCAGTCTAACCGCAAACACTGCCTACCCCTTGGTACTCACCTGTCTTCTCTGTGATCCAGCTAGAAGCAGCTCTTCCCCCGGCAAGGCAGTGAGTTACATGTTGCACTGAAAAAACACCATTCTGCCAAGAAGCACAAAGTATTTCATCTATACGAGGGGAGTCTGATGTCAAGAAATGCTTTGTGGCAGGTAGCAGTGTGTACAGGTCTCCCACCTCCCATTCGCACAGTCCTGGAGGGGAGAAAGGATTAAGTGTTCAACTCTGGGCACTAATTCCTCACTACAGAGGAAAGGCTGGCTTTCCCCCGAGTGGACTTGTGCTTGTTCGCACACAGGATTATCTCACACACAAAGCTTGCATTTCACAACCATCAGAAATCATGAGATGAGCCACTGAGAACAATTCAAGTAATGAAAATGCCAGGCGCGCTCGCCTGCTCTGCCTGTCTGCTCTCACCTTAATGCCCCTTCCAGGGTTCTGTTCAGCGCTCTGCCATTCCTGTGGTGTTTCTTTCTCTCTCATCCCCTTTCTTCAAGGCTCTCCTCCTCCCAGTACCCTTAAGGTACTTCTGGATGTCCGGAAGAGTTTTAGGAGTCTCATTGTTTTTGGACTCCTCTCTCTGCAAAAACCACGCTTATAGAAGGTGAGCTGTCCCATAATAATCCCCATTAATTATAAAAATGGAATGGACTTCAAGAAAATGAATCAGCTCCCTCATATTAGGTGAGAGGTCACCAAGAAAGTGATGTGTGTCAAGTCATAAAAAAAGTGACTGGACGGGAATGGGCCTGCCGGTGTCCTTGAACCTGGCTGAGTGCCTGCTAAGTTAATTCACACTGGGCTGGTGATAACCAACGCTCGCGCATTGTCAGGGCTCTGAGATGTTTTGCAGAGCTCTAGAAAGCCATTGGGCAAATCAGTATGGTGAATCTTCTTGGAGCATCAATACAAGCAGGACTTTTATTGGAAAAAAAATTAAGTGTTGTGTCTCTCGGCTTCCCTCCCCTTCCGTGTTCAGTGTGGGGTGTTGGGGTTGAGACTGCACGTTTCTGCTTTGTCAGCTTCTCCTTTTTAGGCTCTGTCAAGAGGGAAGTTAGACGGTGGCTGCAAGGCTGGAGAAGTAACCTAGTTCTTCCTGTTTCCCATGACTGGCCTTCCATCTTGTGTCTGACCGCCTGGGGACAGTTCAGTTCCTTGCCTCGCAGCGTCATGTGTTCTGGTAGCAGTGGCTGCTTGCCGTTTGCAGTCTTTCCACATGCTCGGGACCAGTGTCGTGGGTCTCCTTGGAAGCACAGCACTGGCTGTTCGTGTCCCCTCCTCAGAGACCCGGGTCCCCGATGGGGCTCCTCCTCTCCCCTTCTCGAGCTTCATAGTCCCAGCCTCTTCTCTTTATTCCCCAACCATAGCATGTTAGCTGCTTTCTGTGTCATAACCTCTGGGAACCTGTGTCCCCTATTTGTGTTCTTAGGTTGCCAATACTTGGTTGTCAACTTTTTTGTTAAATTCTCTGTTAAAATAGAAGGGCATGGTTTCTGTGTCCTGACCAGAACCTGACTGACCCAAGTACTTCAGTCAGTATTTACTATGATATTAAAATAATCATCATATCTATGGAGTAGAACAGAAAATTTATTTACATTTAAAAGATAAAATAGAAACAACCTCGAAGGAATTTCACGCCTCTTCAGAAATGCCTCTTGCATTCCATTCAACACACCTTTATTGTCTTCTATTAGGGGTACCTTACTGGGGAAGTTTGAGAAGCATAGCGTTAATGAGTTATTCCGGAGTACGTATCAATGCCAGGAGGGAGACTTCTAGAGGCTCGCGCCTTCATTTACTTTTTTATTTTTTATTTTTTTAGAGAGGGAGTGGGGAGAGGCTGAAGGGGAGAGAGAATATTAAGCAGACTCCGTGCTCAGTGCGGAGCCTGCCACGGGGCTCGATCTCACAGCCCCAAGATCATGACCTGAGCTGAAATCAAGAGTCGGACACTTAACTGACTGAGCCACCCAGGCGCCCCTCATGCTTTCATTTAAAGAGATGGAGACGGTAGTTTGGTTGGGAAGATAACGGTTAGCAGCTCTCCACAAATTTTACCTATGAGCAAGTCAGATTGCTTCTTCAGAGATTTAAAGTCCATGGCTTTAAATGATGCTATTCAATTGATCATCATTCAGTAAAACTGGCAGTGGATTGGTATGAGAGTGCTGTTTTCCTGAACTCTATTAAATTCTCATAGAAAGTTTTAGCTCAAGCTGAGTTGCCTACCCCATATGGACTGGGGAGTTCGTGCATGAATCAGAGCCTTAACCAGCCTTTGGAGATGGCATAAGTCACACCTTCTGATTCGAGCCAGAACTAAACTAGCAGCTGTGGTTTGTTCTGTTCACTGATCAGTGAGGCTTCTGTTTCACATTGGAATACCGTGCATATGCTTGGCAGGCTGATGGAGTCTTGTTTGCAACTCCCAGAGAAGACATAACCAACAGAGCATTATCCTCCCTGAGCAAGCTCCCGGTGTTCTTCTCGGAGTAAATAAGGCAAAAGAACGGGAAGAGAGGAAACTCATTCCTGAGAGTGTATCAGACATTAAATTGTTCATAATGCAGTTTAGTATCAGGAGATAAGTCCGTCTTGCATTTCTAAAGTCACAAACACAGTGGTAACCAGAAATAAATGGGTATACAGCCTTCCTATAGCCCCGAAGAGAAAATCAGGACACGGAAGTTATACTATGGTCAAAAGCAAAAAAGTCTCTAGTAATAGTTGGGTGAGAGGTGTGGAATAGGTTGGGATCCATGAGATTGACCCCAGGAGTTTGGACCAGGCCCATGGAAGTCATGAAATCTAGGTGTAGCTTTCTTCTATTGTTGGATGAGAAAATTCCATTTATGTGAATGACAAGGCAATCTTTATGGGGAAGGAACGCCCGAAGGGCAAGCAGAGTGCTGTGGAGAAGACCAACCCCATACCTTTGCCTGCTCAATGGTCAGAAGTAGAGAGCAGAAGCAGCTGTTATTGGAGAATTATCTTTAGGAAAAATCAAGTCTTTTCCTGATGGCTGGCAGATGCCTCCCTATGTGACGGGCACGCAGAATATGATGGTGGCAGCTAGAGGTGTCTCCGTGACGCACGGACCCCCTGCTCTAGTTCTCTCAGGTGATTCTTGGGACTTCATGACTCGCAGCCTCTAAAATAGCCAAACCTAGAGTTAATTCACCTGAGAAATAAAAACTTAGACAAAACACAGGGTAAGTTCACTAACTGAATTGTATTTTTAGAAGCAAAAGCCATTTTCCCCAAAATATATGTCAAGGTACACTAGTTCCATGAGATGTTTCTGAGGTCTTTTTGGGTATAGTCTTTTGTTAAGTTTCTTGGAACTTATTCTTACATATCTCAATCAAAAAAATGTGATAATCATAAAGACATTTTACTGTTATTTTGGTACTCTGTTTTCCAGGTACATGGTAGGATTGAATTTACCCTACCTCTTTTTTTTAAAAAATTTTATTTAATTAGTTGAGAGAGATTGAGATCAGCAGGGAGGAAGGGTAGAGGGAGAAGCAGACTCCCCACTGAGCAGGGAGCCTGACATGGGACTCTCTCCCAGGACTCTGGGATCATGACCTGAGCCAAAGGCAGACGCTTAACCGACTGAGCCACCCAGGCGCCCCTACCCTACCTCTTGAATTTAGGCATGGCCATGTGACTTGACTTGGTTAATAAAACATGGGCGAAGTCTTTAAGAGCTAGTGCACCAATTGCTACATTTATTTCTTCCTGCCATAAGAGTTCCAGGTAGTGGAGTTGTTGTCCGACTGTGTCCCTTAGTGATGATGATAAGGAGCAGAGCCTCACCAGCTGATGCATGATGGACATGTTACATGAGAAAGAATGATTTCTTCTAGCCATGGGGTGGTTTCTTACTGCAGCATAATTCAGCTTATTCTGACTGATACAGAAATTGCTACCAGGAGTGGGGCGCTAACATAGCAAGAAAATTATAATTTGTCATTGGCTTGAACAACAAGTTATAGACAGTGAAGAACCTCTTATAAGGTCTGGAAAGGTGACAATCCATGTTACACAGTGGCAAAAAATTTGGTGAAACTATTGTCCAACTAACTTGGAAGACAGATTATATGCTTAATGAATTTGTAGTTCTAGAGAAAAGGCCGGAAAACAGAATATTGACAATGTGTGTTGTTTTCTGTGGGCTGCATTTGACAATGTATTATAGGAGACAAGGTCAGGAAAGAATCAGCTGGATTTTAATCAGGAGCTAATGGGAAATTTGAGGCTTTGCAATGTTGGAAAGACTGACCCCAAACAGCAGAAGATAAAATTGAGAGAGCCTTTGCTAATAGAAAAATGTTAAATCTGAGTCTTGCAGCAAAGGGCATGACCTCTTAGCCTCCTGTTAAAAACCATTCAGCTGATTATATTTCCTTGGCTATCACTACATTACTAAAACCTCTGCATTATTAAAACCTCTTTACTAGAGTAAAGATCCAAATAAGATACGTTTTTCAGGTGACTGTGGGCATGACTGTTGGCAGATGGAGTTTTCTGAGATCAAAGAGATACGAGGCTGATGTAATTGCAGAAGGTGTGCTTCCAAAAGAATCACCAGGCTGAACAGGAGATTGTACCTGCTAATGACTGAAAAGGAGCCTCGGGCCCCAAATATTTAGGGCAGGAAGTGGGCTGAGCAAACTCGGCCCTCCAGCTAAGCATATTCCCTAATGCCTGCTTCATAGTATCAAAGAGCATAAGCACATACTGTAAAAGGGAACCAGAGGCCACGGAGGATTATGGATCATGAGGCTTCTCGCAGAGAGCACATTCCGGGACTAATGTTCCTCAGGCCCAGGGTAGGCCTCAAGTTATTTGTTCTGGGGATTTCAGAATTGCTGAAGACCCGTGTCTCTGTGTCTCTTTCCAAACAGACAACAGAATTGTCTGCCCCGGTTTCATCTTTGCAGATTGGGTATGTGGGAGATCGATAACTTGTCTTTTTATTTCATAAATCTTAGAATGAGAAGAGCCACATCCAGGCACAGTTTCGTCGCAGAGTATCACCTCCAGTTATGGGCTGAATTGTGTCCCCCGAAATCAAATGTTGTAGCCTTAGCCCCCATGAGACTCTACTTGGAGATAGGGCCTTTAAAGAGGTGGTTAAGGATAACTGAGGTCATAAGGGTGGGGCCCCCGTCCAATGGGGTAGGCCTCAGGAGAAACCAGTCCTGCTGTGCCGTGGCCTGGGCCTTCTGGCGGCGGGAACTGTGCATAATGAACTTTGGTTGTTTAAGCCCCGCAGTCGGTGGTATTTTGTTACGCCAGCTCGAGCCGACTAACAGAACCCCTGAGGGAGAGACTGCCATGCATCACCCAGAGATACTTGATCCATGGGATGGCTCTTCGGAGTTGTCTCTCTTGGGGAGGGAGTAAGTGAGTTTTGTTGAAGGGAAGAAAACTGAGCTATTTAGTGACCAGAGAGGTGGATTGCAGTTATCATGAGGACTCTTCAGCTGTGAGGATTGTGTTTCCATGACCCCTTGAAGATAGGCTTTGTCATGTGGCTCGCTTGGCCAATGAAATGTGACCAGAAGCGACAGGTGTTTTGTCTAGGCAGACTCCCTTAAGAGCTAATGTGTAGTTTGCCATCCCCCCTGTCCCTCTGCCACAGCATCTGTGATGTTCCAGATGGTAGAGTATCTGTCAACCTGTGTCCCTGAATGCAAATGACACGGAGCAGAGTCCCAGCCAATCGACAATAGTTTTGAGCAGGGTGAGAAATAAGGTTCACAGCTGTTGAGATTTGGGGATTGTTTATTACTGTGGCATGGCCTATAGTCTATCTCAACTGATATAATAATAAGAGAAGGAAAATTTCCAAAATTTTCAGAGAATTCATGTAATGTGATCAATATATTGGAGTTTGTCCTTCATTAGGTAGAGAAGAAGGGCTGGCATCAGCGGATGCCCATCCATCACTGAGCTGTCCTTTGTGTTCAAAGGGGATGCTCTTGA
This sequence comes from Ursus maritimus, assembly GCF_017311325.1. NCBI lineage: Eukaryota > Metazoa > Chordata > Mammalia > Carnivora > Ursidae > Ursus > Ursus maritimus. Next base: position 55,551,695 of record NW_024423897.1, read on the forward strand.
ATCAGTGTGGGAAGAAGGTGCTTTAAGCCACTTTGTCAGAGTGGTCATGGATTCTCTTAAAACCATTCACTCTTCTCTACTCAGCTGCCTCTAGTAAGGCAAGGGTTATATGTAATCTTTGATCAGAGCAAGCCTGGGCCTCCAACCCATAACGCCAGTCCCGTTCACTTTGAGTTGCAAGAAATGGGCATGAACAGTTGCTTGACAGCAAGAAGGCAGAGTCGTCAGTGAATCTTCAGATCACGTTTAGCCTCATCATGAACCACAAACCAGGAACAAGGAGTGGCAACTCATGAATTGCTGACATTTGTAAAATCAAGGTTTAGTGACGGAGGAATACCCGTTGTATACCTTTTTGGGTAATAAGATTTACAAGGAATTTAACCCCATCTAATTCCAATAACTCATTGATAAAGCTATGGCTGTAGTCTGGCATGTTGTTATAATAGGGAGTTGAGACTGGCTTAAAACCTTCTGTAGAATAGAATGTACTGTTGTCTGTCGTGTGGTTGATGTTTGTTCTCCAACAATATTTTCCAAAGCAGAGAATCTCAAGGGTGTGTGTGTGGTGGTGGGAGTCTGGATCATATCTGCAAAGACCCTGGTTCCAAATAAGATCTCATTTATAAGGGTTGGGTTTAGGACTTGGACGTACCCTTTGAGGAGACATAATTCAACCCATTACACCTTGTGATATGTCTTTTTCCTGAAGTTTCTTGGAAGTGACTTCTGTCTCTTGCAATGTTACTTGGATAAGCAGGGAAGGCCCCTGAGGAAGAACTCGAGGGCCTGAAGCAGAGTGGGTGTGAGGGAGGGAGCACTGACGTGAGTTGTAGGGAGGATTACTGGATTGGACTGAGAGGACTATTTGATTAGTAACTGAGTTAGCAGAGTGGCTTAGAGGAGAGGCGTGCGTATCTGCGTACACTGCTATTGCCACAATAGAGACGGGATGAGAGCCCTTGGGATTCTTGCCGTTGGAAGAGAGAGACCCAGCTCAAAACTGCTTGAGGGAGAAAAGGAGGACAGACACGTGCAGGTCGAAGGACAGGAGATACTACATATAAAGCAGAATAAAACACCACCATTGGTCATTACATGGAAATATCAGAAAGAGCCAGGACATTTCTCATTAGTACTGTCTAGAAATTAATAATAGCAGTAATCATATTTAAAAAAAAACAGGCACCCAACTCTATTTGAATATATTGGTAAATGGCCAGTTTTTAAACTTAGATGACACTAAAACAATTACTTAAATTATACTCAATATGACAGGGGTCTAAAGAAGGAAGGAAGAACTTTTTGCTGGAATAGAAAAGGTTTCAGGGAAGAGTTAAAATGTCAGCTATGTTTGTCTGACGAATCATGTGAGATGTTTATCAGAGGCCTGGGGTGTGAATAGTGACTTGAAGCTGGATGTGTCTGGGCTCATGACGTTGAACTCCAGTTTCAGTAGTGCTGTTGGGATTCCAACAGTCTCCATTCAACGGAAGGCATCCATTCGGACACCCCGCTTCTAGACAAGGGCAGGAACGGTGAGAAACTGAAAGAATGTGGATTTTCTTCCTGAGTTGTCAAGTTGTCCCCTGTATGTTTATTCTTTTTCAATTAGAAGATATGGAACAGTCAAATCAACCTCTAGAATTTATCAACTGGAAGACAGTAGGCACTTCAGCTCAAGAAGACCAAGCGCTTGGATTTGCAAGTTAGGTAATCCTTTACTAGAATAAGACAAGGAAGCACATAAATCTCTATCCAGCTTCTACCTCATCTTTGGCGTTTGGGGAGAAAGTGTTAGATACTATAAATGCATGTAGTAGACTCATCTCCAAGAAGGCAAATGACAAGAAGGAAAGTTCCCTATCTCCAGTTCATTTTACATTTCAGGAAGAAATAACAGAAAGAGAGGGAAGGGGAAGAAAGTGTGGTGTCCTGCTGATGTCTTGCTGCCATTGTGTATTGATGATGTAATCTTACTGACTACTAATTAGTAGTTTCCTGTTTGAACTATATGCACATGTTAGATCCGTCAGGAGTAGAAAGGGTAGATGGAGTAATGTGACACTACCTCCCACTCCCGATTCCCTAAGTTTTCCTCAGAGGTACTCACCATCATTGGTTCCTTACGTATACGCCTGGTGATATTCTTTGTGGGTTTTTTTTTTTTTTTATACAAGTGGGAGCATACAGTCTAAATTAATTATTTTTCATCTTGGTGATCAATCTGTATGAATACATGCAATATGGTGCTTTTGGTGGGAAATGCATTCTATCATATGGCTGTGACATTTTAAATCATCTACCACCAATATACTTTTAGGTTGTTTACAGTCTTTTGCTATTAGAAACAGTGAATTTGGGGGGTATATACGTGGTTTCATATATGAGTGAGTCTACCTGTAGGATAAATTCCCCAAAGGTAAATGTGTGACAGGGGTCAGTCAGGGAAACAGAAGCCAGTCTTTGTAAAAGTTCTGGTTAAAGGTTTTCAGGGGAAACAAACTGAGGGCTTCAGAGGGGAGGGGGGTGGGGGAATGGGATAGACTGGTGATGGGTAGTAAGGAGGGCACATATTGCATGGTGCACTGGGTGTTACACGCAAGTAATGAATCATGGAACTTTACATCAAAAACTAGGGATGTACTGTATGGTGACTAACATAATATAATAAAAAAATATTATTAAAAAAAAAGGTTTTCAGGGCAGTGAGGGCACACACATCTGTAACACAGGCGGGGCAGTGAGGGTCAGGGAGGATGCAAATGGCAGTCTCAGCTGGAAGCTGTTGTGTGGGTGGTCCTTGGAGCTGAGCGAGATTGTCGCGGTTCCCAGCAGTCTCTGCAGCTCTCACCAAGGATCTCTGTGTGCAGCGCCATGTGGGTGGGCCTCAGGAGCTTGCCTGGACCACCAGTCTCCCACTTTCCAGTGTGTCCCTCATCTGCAAGGGCTTCTGCCTGGAGGGCTAACAGAATCACCCTGGGAAGGGGATGCTGGGGAGGTAGCCCCCCTACTTTCTTTTACTGATGCCAAAGCGGGTGGTGTGGCGAAGAGCTAACAACAGGCAATCCAGTACAAGCAACATGTGGACAAGTGCTGGGTCGGTGGGCATGTGAACTTTAAATCTTAATTGCTGCTGATTGGTGCTCAGAGGCCTTACCGATTTTCCTCTCCAGCCGAGAACCTTAAGACATTTGTAAGGTTGCCTCCTTACACTCGTGATAGCACAACGGATGAAACAAAAACTTTATCTTCACTACACTGATAATGGAAACAGATATCCTCTTGTAGTTTCCAGTTTGTATTTTGAAATAAAATTGAGGATTTTTCATACTTTTGAAAACCATTTTTTCCCTGTGACTTGTCCATTCGTGTCCTTTGCCCATTTTTATATTATGTTGCTACACTTTTACTCATTGATTTATAGGAGCCCTTTGTCCGAGTGCTGCGAACTTACACCAGGGCTGGCATTTTTCTTGCCATGCAGAAAATTTTAATGTTGTTTACTCAGATTTAAAAAAAATCTTTTTTTTTTTAAAGATTTTATTTATTTATTTATTCCACAGAGATAGAGACAGCCAGCGAGAGAGGGAACACAAGCAGGGGGAGTGGGAAAGGAAGAAGCAGGCTCATAGCAGAGGAGCCCGATGTGGGGCTCGATCCCATAACGCCAGGATCACTCCCTGAACCAAAGGCAGACGCTTAACTGCTGTGCCACCCAGGCGCCCCTAAAAAAAATCTTTTATTTACAGCTTTTGAATTCTGTGTCATGCATAAAAAGGTCTTCCCTACTTGGAGAACATCAGGGAATTTGCCCGTGTTTTCTTCAACAATATTTACAGATTTTTAAAAATTTACATCTTTGACCCATTTGTAATTTATTTGGTATGATGAGTGTGATAGGTATCCAACTTAGTATTTCCGCATGAATTAAAGGGAAACAGAGGATTCTAGGTTAAACTGTATTCTCTCTAATGCTTTCCAGAAGTTATAAATTCCAGACATCCCACCTAGAGTTTCGGGCAGCCCCAGGTCAGGTTGGGCAGGCGGAGGACTGGGGAAGACTTCCCAGGTTGGGCGGTTGCTGGAGGCAGCCCTATGAGCTTGGCATCTTCACAGCAGGGAGTAAGACCGACTACCAAGGAGAGGTTGATGATGTGGAGCAGAGGGGGAAATGAGATCAGTCTAGTAGGAGGGAGACCTACAGAAGCCTCTTGGTATCAGGCCAAGGTGGTGAGGAATAGGGGTTTGAGCAGAGAACTGTAATCGTTGTGTTTTGGGAAGTTTGGCCTGGTGGTGGATTGGGGATGGCAGACGACAGAGTCAGGGAGCCTGAGTGGAGGCCACTGTCACAGCCACAGTCTGAGCCGAGCTCAGGGCTCCCTCCTCAAGGCTGGGGTAGGGGCGGGGTTGTTGTCTGAGAGGCAGAGATGCTGCCTGCAGACCAGGGGCAGGTGTCAAACCAGGACTCTCAGTAGCATCTCTGGACTCAGAACGGGACATCCCCGGAGATCTAGGGACCAGGTGGCCCACTTCTGCTCCTGAGTCAATCCCTGAGAACTTCGCATCAGACCACATGTCCTTGTGGGATCTATGGCTCAGTGATGAGACTTAACGTTTGCTGAGCTGACAACATGCCTTGTTGTGGGTGAGTTTCACACATAGCATCTCATGGAACCCTCGCCTGCTCTCACCCGCATTTCATAGATTAGGAAAGTGAGGCTGAGAGAGACTAGCTAGCTTACTCAGGGTCACAGGGATTGAAAATGTAGAGCTGGCTTGTGAAGTGTGTCTGTCCCCAGAATTGGAGCTCGTAACCACTCCGAAACTCTGCCTCTGTGACTTAGGCTCAACACACGTTTCCCTCTGCTGGGGGTTATGAGCCGAGGGCGAAAATTTATGTGCATATATAAACTGTCCACTTACAGTTAAATATATACCCAGGCGTGGGGATCTACAAACAAGTGATTCTGGGGACACCTGGGTGACTTAGTTGGTGAAGCGTCTGCCTTCCGCTGAGGTCATGATCTCGGGGTCCTGGAATCGAGCCCTGCATGGGGCTCCCTGCTCGGTGGGGAATCTGCTTCTCCCTCTCTCTCTGCTCCTCCCCCTTCTCGTGTGCATGCTCTTTCTCTCTCTCTCAAATAAACAAAAGTCTTTTTAAAAAAAGTGATTCTGAATTGTTGACATACATTCTAGTCTAAGCAGGTCACTGCCTACACAGAAAGATTCTAAGAGCTTCTATGGGAAAAACACTGCCTGTCTGCCAAAATACTTCTCCCAGCTTCTCACAGATGCCCAGGATTCCTTTAAGGGAGACAAAGGCTTTCTTTAGAGATAAGGTTTAAAACTAAAGGCTGGGGCCACTATTTGTTCCTCTTCGTCCTTCATGTTCTCTGCAGGGCACATGCCGCCGATATTTGATGATTTTTTTCTAGAATACAGTGGGAGAAAAGGTTGCCTCTTTTAGCAATTAACTTGCTGTTTTTGTGCAATTATTTGATAAGAAAACCCAGGTTGTAGGACTGGCCGTGTTTATATGAAAGAGAGGGAGCCAACAGTCTGTAAGTACTTTCTCAGCAAGCTATTACTCACCTTTTGCCAACAGTGGTCTTTCTGGACTGGCTACCTGGGCTTGCCCCCCAGGCGGTCATAGGGGGTCCTACACTTTGAAGGGCTCTGTGCTCGCTCTGATGCTCTGCTGTCGCTCGCTGTCTTGAAACTCTTAATGGTTTTTGAACAAGGAAAGTTGCCTTTTCATTTTGCACTGAGTTCCACAAATTACATAGCTGTTCCTGCCTGAAATAACTTGGCAACTGATACTTGTGCAGACGTGGGATAGAACACTTTATTGACCTCCAGTTACATGCCTCATCTTAAGGGTTGGTGATGAAGTGTTGGAAGCCCAGGTGCGAGGAGCAAATTTGGATAAGGTTTTATATAGGCTGCCACCCTCCATCTTTCTGCAGGCACCTCTCTGACCTTTCTGCTCTCTTCCTTGCTAGAAGCATCCACAACCCATAATTAAAGCAGCAGCACTGTTATTGAGAGAAATGGGAGAACTAAGCTTGCAGCTAGAGCCTTGGCTCCAAATTCACAGTTGTTTATCCTCCGAGATTCTGTGAGCCTGTCTCCTTGGGGCTCTTAGTATCTTGTCCTGCATGGTACTTGCTCATTGATATTGGGAGAGTCCACAGGTGGATCCTATTTCTCCGGACAGCCTGGCACTAAAGACAGTACTTAGATGAGTGGGTTTTGAACTTGGTTCACATTAAATCATTTGCAGAAGTCCAGGAGAAAAAACGTAAAACAAACCCTTACTCAAAGCAGAGCTGTTCCAACCACTGCATCCCCCTCCATCCTACCCACCTTCCCTACTAATTCTGGGGCCATGGAGTGCAAAGTTTGAAAACTCCTGGCTTACATCCATGTATGGTCCTTCTGGTGTTTGTCCAAATCTAAGCTTACTTAAATCTGAAGCATTCTAGCTCAAAGACAGTTGAGAGAAGAGGCCAGAGCAGTCCGGCTGTGCCCCTTGGATATTTCAGCTTAGATACCCATCATGGATTCCTCTGTTCTTGAATATCTATTGAGTCTTGTTATGGTCACTTCATTCTGGTCTTGCAACAACCCTGTGGAGTGGGGCAGTGGGTAGTTAATCACACGAATGGGCCACTGAATGGTCCCTGCCTGCCCCCTGGAACTTTTTAGCTTCCTCCCACTCTGAAGCTGGGCTTGGTCGTTGACTTGTTTTGACCAATGGGATGGAGAAGATGGGAGGTCAGCAGAAGCTTGCAGGTGTTTTGCTTGTGCATTAGTCAGGGTTCTCCAGGAAAGTAGAATCAGTAGGATATAGGTAGTTATATAAGAGGAAATTTATTATAGGAATTGATTCACATGGTTATGGAGGCTGAGAAGTCCCACAATCTGTCATCAGCAAGGTGAACCAGGAAGGCTAGTGGTGTAATTCTGTTGAAGTCAGAGGGCCTGAACTTGGTGGGGGTTGTAATGGTGTAAGTCCCAATCTGAGTCCGGAAGGCCAAGAACCAAGAGTACCATTGTCCAGGGGCAGGAAAAGATGGGTGTCTTAGCTCACAGAGTTCATCTGTCCTCTGCCTTTTTGTTTCATTCGGCTTTCAGCGGATTGGATGATGCCGGCCCCCCATGGTGAGGATGATTTTCTTTCCTCAGCCTACTGATTCAAATGCTAATCTCTTCTGGAGACGCCCTCACAGAAACCTAGAAATAATGTTTTTTTCTAGCTCTGGGTATCTCTTACCCAGTCAACTTGACACATACAGTTAACCATCACAATCTATAATGAAAAAGACCATGTCTTTCCCTATCCTTCCCTACCCCCATCAGCAGATGCTTTCCACTTTTTTTTTCTGTTTTCTTATGTTTCTTACCTCCACAATTCTAAAGATAATGCTTATACTGCTATTTCTTGACTTTTAGTTTTAGATTACTGTTTTATGACTGTTGAATTTATATTAAGAAAAATCAGAATTAAGCTTTGTTACACTATCACATAATCCTCACATGTACGTTTTTCCCTTCCCCACCTTCAGGGATGGAGAGGTTATATAGTCAGTGTTTTCATTACTTTAGCTCCGTCAATCTTGTTTATAGATGAGCCAAATTATATCTTAGTGATTCTATTTCCTACCCTGTGCATTTTTGGTTCCTTGAATTGGGAGCTGCAATTTACCTTTTCCTTTTCTCTCTGCCTTCCTCTCTCTGACATTATCGTTCTAAACGTGCTCAACCAGCTCTTTCCTCCAGCCTTTAGTCCAACTTTCCTCAAGGCTAGACCTCTCAGAGCTTGTGCTTTTGATGGCATATCAAAGAATCGTTGCCAAGACCAATGTCAAGGAAGTTTTCTCTTATGTTTTCTTCTTGGAGTTTTATAGTTTTAGTTCTTGTGTTTAAATCTTTAATGCATTTTGTGAGTGAGGTAAGATCCCATTTTCTTAACACCGTTTATTGAAGAGATTATTCTTTCCCCATCGAGTATTCTTGGCTCCCTTGTCAAATATTAGTTGACTAAATACCTGTGGGGTTTTTTCTGGGCTCTGGGTTCTGTTTCGGTCTATATGTCTATTTTTATGCCAGTGCTAAAATATATTTTTTTACCATATTGTTTGATTAGTGTAGCTTATAATAAAGTTGGAAATCAGGAGGTGTGATGTCTCTGGCTTTGTTCTTCTTTCTCAAGATTGCTATGGCTATTCAGGGTCTTTTCTGATTCCATACGAATTTAAGGATTGTTTTTTTCTATTTCTGTGAAAAATGCCATTGGAATTTTGATGGGGATTGCATTGAATCTGTGGATCACTATGGGTAGTGTGGATATTTTAACAATATTAATTCTTCCAGTCCATGAACACAGGATATCTTTCATTTATATGTGTCTTCTTCAATTTCATCAAAGTCTTATAGTTTTCAGTGTACAGATCTCTACCTCCTTGGCTAAGTTTATTCCTAGGTACTTTATTGTTGTTGATGCTATCATAAGTGAAATTGTTTTATTTTTCAAATACTTTGTTGTTAGTGTATAGAAATGCAATTGATTTCTGTATGTTGACTTTGTTTCCTACAACTTTACTGAATTTGTTGATTAGTTCTCACTGTTTTTTGGTGGAGTCTTTAGGATTACCTGTATATGAGATCATATCATCTGCAAACAGAGCAATAGCTGAGTAATAAAGAGGCTTTTCCCGTGTGTCCAGAGATCCTGGGTTGGTGGTTTATTTTTAAGGATGGGACACTTAAAAGGCAATCAGGGCTCTGTGTGCATTGATGGGACTGGTTGAGAGGCTGAAGGTGCAGTGCGCCATTTCGCAGAGAGCCTCCCAGCGTCAGTGCCTGTAGATTCCACCATTGTGCCGCCACTTTTCCTGGGATGCACTGATCCCTTTACTGGAGTGGAGGAACCTTACTTCCAAGAATATCATGGATGTCTTCTGATTGTATCCTCACATGGGAGAGAGAAAGAGAGTGTTGGGAGTAGGGTAGAGAGAGGGGAAGCTCCCATTCTTGAGGGCTCCCCCCTCATGACCAAATCTCCTCCCCAAGGCCCCTTCTCCCAATACCATCACAGTGGGGGTGAGGAGTTCAACATGTGAACTTTGGGGGACACAGTTCATAATACACCATGAGATAAAGGGTCAGATATGGACACTTGCTGAACCCCGAGAGCACTATGCTAGCTCACCTCCCCTACTAGTCAGTAAGAGCTTTCCTGCTTTCCTACCCTCCCCGCATCTTCTTCTGTCCCGCTTGGCCTGCAGGGGTCAGAAGCTGGGATAGAAGCACAAGCCCGGGAAGAGAGCAGAGGCCATGGCAGCTCGTGTCCTAACCGCAGTGCACAGCCTGACGTGGGGGAAACAGAGAAACCTCAGCTTGGAGCAGTAGTTTGAATTTCAACACTTAACACGGGAATGGATATTTAAAATGTGGAATTGATCTTTTGTGATTTAGCCCTTTTTAGATTTTTGTAATCTAACTATGACCAAGACATTTATGGGGCTGAGGTTTTGTCCAGAAGTAGAAGAGGAACTTGTCTCCCAGCAGTTTTAAAGCAAAAATGAGATGAAAATGGATGTTAATAAATTTCCGTTGCTTTATGAGTATATCCCAGATTTTGGGCAGTTCACCCTAAAGGTTACATTTCTCTGAGAAATGTTTATTTTGCCTTTACTTTTGAGGGGCTAAGATTCTTGGTTATTTGTTTTCTAAATCATTTCAATGATATTATTCCATTGTCTCCCTACATCGAATGCTGTTGAAGAGAAGTCTGTGTCACTGTAAACATCATTCATGCCTCTGAATGTCTTCTTGTACAGGAGGCACTGACAGCCTGTGGTCTGGACTGACCTTTCTACTGAGGTTTTTAGGGCAAACAGCCTGGGAAAATAGAGATATTTCCTTCCGGAGCAAGCGGTAGCTTTTCTCAGTGCCACAGAAGTGAGAAATGTGCCTCCCTTGCGGTTTTCAGCACTCTGTCCTCAGAGCACTGAGATTGTTTTTCCTGTGTGTGGTGGGAGGCATTTGGAGCCCAGCTTCGTCTTTTTCGGCTTGGAACACAGGAAGTACCATTTAGACAGGACGTTGAGCAAATTCAAGCAGATCATCGTTTCATGAACTCCTCTTGAGTATTGAACCACTCTTACATGGTAACGTGAGTACTCCTGGGCTCACATGTGTTCCCACAGCGATGTGCTATTGATAATTCCCATTGGCAACCCCAAGTTCAATTTTAGTTGGTATCGTTTGTACTTTTCTCCTCCACATTTATTTCAGAGTACTTATTCTATTTTTTTTTTTCTAAACTTATCCAGCCTTCCCTTGCTGTACACTCTCTTGAGATTTTCAGATCAGAGGCATTGCTGTTCCTAAAATTTTACAGTGATCCCAGTCCCATTTAATGCTTCACACACTTCCCTTTTCCCCTTGTTCATGCTAGATGTGCTCCATTCCCCATTTTACGACTTTTCACTTCTTCAAACTGCCCTTTATTGCCGAAAGTTCCACATTGTAATTTGAAAAGTAGAACACGAAAATATCCATTTCTGAGTGATCTGCTAACTACTGGGCTGTAATTGTGTTCCAAATTGATAGTTCAGCTAAAACTTTAACTATTTTATTCCACTTGAGAGGTATATTTGTAGCCAATTATTCTCGCTTACGGCTTTCATAGAGCTTTTATATCACAGTTATATTTTGCACCGTGTTAGATATTTTTCCATCTATTTGCACAAAGCTAGATAAAAAATGTTAACAAAGACATAAAAGTCGTATGTTAAACCAAGAATACAGTTGGAATCAGAAATGATATACTGCATCATCTTACTTATTTTTTTTTTCTGAGATTTATTGCTGTGGAGAAGATTCAACCCAAGAATATGATAGCTAATACAGGTGTACCAAAATTTCAAACCCCTTTGATTATGAAGCTAAAACGCCTCAGACACTGGCTGGAAAGAAAAGGACTCCATGTTCAGATAAATGACTCGAGGCAGAAAAATAAACACCAAGCATAGAGATAAGACATGTCTTGCTTGCTGTGGGTGCCGGATTGGTTGTTCTCCTAGTGAGGGCTGGCCCATCATTTCAGGCCCTCTTCCTTCAGTGATTTCCCACAATTCACTTGAATCTAAGGGAGGTTAGGAAACAATGGGTGGCATGGCAGAGAATTCCTGCAGCTCTGCCTTTTCCCTATAATGGAAGGGCAGGGCTTTTTAATCTGGGCTCCGTGGAGCCCCCAGGGGTCCCAGGCGGGCTTCGTGTACAACGTGGGGCATAGGCTGTGGTGTATTGATGGGAAGTACATCTGCGTCTTTCATCGCATTCTCAGAGAGGTCCACAATCTTCCAAATGCCAGGAACGGCATGCAGCTCTGTCTCTCTTCGGCTGTTATGTAAGGGCAGACGGATTTAGTAAGCACTTCTGTGTGAGGACTATTTTAAGAACTTGGTTGCAAATTATTAGGGATGATTGCAAATGTGCACAAAGTAGGGAGAACAGTAAAATGCTCCCCCCTGGACTTCACCAGCTTCAGCAATCCTCAACATTTTGCTAATTGTTTTTAGCCATTGAAATGCGTGGCCTGATGTCACTGTCCTGACTACCCTGAGAGGAGGGTCCTGTTAATAATCCCGCTCCAGATGAGGATAGTGAGGCTTGCAGGGGCTCAGCCACTTGCTGATGCTTGAGTGGGGAGCTGGGATTTGAACCCAGGGCCGGCCAGCTCCACAGGCCCCCCCAGGCATGCCACTACACGTCTCCCTTCTTGAGCGGCCGTCTCTTCTGGAGAATCTTCAGTCCATGCTCCGCGTTCCCACTCCTGAGTGCTGTGCCCGCCTTCCCTGGACATGCTTTTATTTTGCAAGGAGCTTCTGTTTACAGAGTGTCTCCTCCACTTTACACACGGTTTTATTGTATTTTTTCCCCTGCCTGTTTAAAAAAAAAATTATTCTGCTTGATTTGTTCTCATAAGGACTCTCTGAGAGAACTATCTTTATTCCCATTGTACAGGTGAGGAAGCCTCAGATGTTAGCAACTTGAGCAAAGTTATGCCTAAAAGTGACGGAGTTGGCACTGGAATCCAGACACTCCGTACCCTCACCTGTCCAGCAGACACAGGGCTCGAGGCTCAGTGAAACTGGGCATGAGATTTTGAGAGAAAAAAATGTGTAGAGTGTATTTTCTAGAAGAGAAAGTACATTCACATGGTCAGTTAATGGTGAAGGGAATTGGCCACGTAGCTGGACATCGTAGTCATTTCAGCGAAGGGGAGAGTGCGAGGCTTGGTGAGTGAGCATCTCGCCCGCCCCTGGGGCGCGGTGGTGTTCTGATCAGATTCTCAGTGCCCACTGCGGGCTCTCGCTTCTCCGCACCTGCCTGGGCCCTCGGACATCACAGTGCGTGCCCCACGGCTTCGTGAACCTTTTAATGCGGGAAGGAGAGACTTGTTGGAACGTGTGCATTTTACGGCTTTCTGTCACCGCCTTAGCCAGATCTATTTTCTGGAACCGGGAGCACCATCAGCCTCCTCAACCAGCAGGTACGGTGGCTGTCATCTTGTGAAGGAAAGCATCCGGGCGAGCGACATCCCCGCATTCAGAAGACACTCCTGTCCTTCAGGGAGCGACTGGCCCAGCTTAATCTGTGTCATCCGACCGTATCGTCCAACCATATTACCTTTATGCACAGAGATGAGGGAACAGGGAGACTTCTGCTCCATGTGGGGGTCAGTAGGAAAGAAAAAACTGTGGGGGAACTATCAGAAGCCAGAACATTATTGTGAAAAACTGACCTGCCCTTAAATATACAGTAAATGATTTGTTTGCATTTTCGGTATATCGTAAGCCCAAAGTACTGCTGGAACATTAAGACACAATGATGGCTTGGCTGAGTGGTTGATTAGAAATCATCTGATCTAATAATCTCGGAATAATCGATAAATAACTAATACATATACCTGTGTACTTACGCAGGCACAGAAAGCTCTATGGGACGCACACCCACGTGTTACTTGAGGTTTGTGTGAGGGAGGGGCAGAGTTTGGGTGCTTTCCATCTTCTACCTCACTTACTTTTTAAAAGTTCGCAATGAGCGTGCACTGTTTCCTGTCATCAGAAATAACCAAAAATATGAAGCGTGGGTTAGGAGGTGAGATTTCACTTGTTATCGCTGGCGCTCACCTGGCAGGGGGTTGCTGTCAGAACCCCCTGGGGAGGGTTTCAGCGAGGGCATGCGTGTCTCCCTCGTCCCCTCCGCCCTCACCCAGGCCCTGTGTCACTGCTCCAGGAGCCCCGGGCGCGGCCAGGCAGTTAGCCCTTGTTGTGAGGACGTTCTGTAAGCGGCAGCACGGAGGGGACCTCACCCGCTCTGGACCCCAGTGCGTCGTCGTGCTTGTGTAGTCACTGGAGAGTTCGGGCGCCTTGCTGGGCCTCGCAGCCACCTCCTGCCCGTCTCTGACGGGGGCTCAGTAGAGACCTTGCTGGGGAACATGACGACGCCGGAGGAGAGCAGAGGACCAAATCCTTCTGGGCAGGGACATCAGAGCAGCCTAGGGAGAAGCAAAATTGGTCTTCTTTAGGGGAGAGAGCAGTTTGTGGAATTAAGCAACCCTGTTTGTACTCCCAAGAGGGAAAAAGTGTTGGACGTGACTTCTGAAGTTTCAGGACACTTCTGGAAAATGAGAATGGAATGCTGTCCTCGAACCAAACATTTCTGGAGACGGGATACTTGAGGGATGCCCCAGACCGACAGGGACGGGTCTGGGGGACCCATGTGTCCCCATCTTCCATGTCTAAGGAGAGTTGGACTAGGCAGGTTACTTTGCTGCCCTGTGCCTCGGTTCCCTCATAATGGAAAAGTAGGGTATTAATGATCGTTGTGACGATGACATCCATGAACACACACGTGTCCCAGCATCTACTAAATGTTAGCTATTACATGTGTTAAGTCTGGTAGGGGTCATTCGGGCCTGTGGTGGGAGCATGCGAGGAAATGTTAGTGTTACAGTCCCTCCTTCCATAAACCCTGGAGTGCTCACGTGGCCCCTCTGCCCCCCTCATGGTGTGAAGCAAGTGAGCCCAGGGCTCTGAGCTCTTGGGGCCTGGAGGAAGCTTGCTCTGCGTAGGAGATGTTGGCATTTAGGTCCCTTCATGAGAAGTTGGGAGGCCATGGGGGGGCCTCCTGATTCCCTTTGTGTCCTCATCTCACACATGCCCTTGGCATTGCTCAATGGCTGGTTTCCTGATAAACCGTGACAAAAGCAGTCTTAAATAAGACCCTGTCCTTATTCTTGCCCCAGTTCAAACGCAGGATAGATGGACAAGCTTTTGGCATAGTTAGCAAGATTGCAAAGGATGACTTCAAGTTTAACTGGGAAATGGGGAAGGAGGGACATAAAGGAGAGAGCCCCGTGTATTGGGATGGCCTCCTGGAGCCCAGGGCGTTTGGCCCCACTGCAAGGATCCTCTGTTGAGGTATTATGGCATGTGGTGGCGGGTGGTCTGGCACCTGGGCATCCAGTCTGTCCTCCCCCAGCCCTCACTAGAGATAGGTGAGGTCGATCTCAAAGACATCCCAGAGGTGAGACCTGGGGGCCCTTGACCACTAGCTCAGTGGGGACGGAGGCCTGTGTGTCTTTGTGTCTTCTCCTCTTCTTATGAGGATACCAGTCATTGGATTTAGGGATTGCCCCCAAATCCGGGATGATTTCATCTTGGGATCCTTAGCAAATGACTTCTGCAAAGATCCTTTTTTCCAAATAAGGTCAACTCAGAAGGTGAGCTTCGGGGTAGACATGAATTTTTTCACTATTTAACCTACTACATCCTGGATGGCAGGGAGAGGGCAAGGATCGCGAAGTAGAGTTCTCACGGTAGAATTATTGTCACGGGGAGAGCTAGTGATTCCCACCAGCTGTTTCCTCGGGAGACAGATGATGTTGGGGTGGACCAGCTGGCCTAGCCAAACCAGACGTATTGCAGATCTGCGGGGCTGGTGGTCTCAAGGACACCTTTTTGAAAGTGGGTTCCACTGCGATGAGTCCGACTAGGAAAACTTGAAAAACTGCCTTGCAGGTGAGGCCACAAAACTGTAACTTCTTCGTAAGTGAAGCTCACACACTCCAGTGGACTTAGGTGTCCGAATACTCACTGGCGGACTTGTGTAATTTACCCATTCAAGGCAGGGGTTTACACTATAACTAATAGCACATGCTTATTTAGTTTGGGGTTATTATTATTATTTTTGCAACACCCTGCTGTGTCCTGGTACCACTTGTTTGTGTCACTGGGAGCCACGGGACATGGCGGGGCACGAGAGTCGTCCATCTGTATCTTCACAAAGGGGTGGATGGTGGTGGGCCTCAGCCAGGCCTACTGTAGGCTCAGTGTCTCACGGGACACGGGACATGGAACGTGCAACTCACTGTATTGTAGTCTCTTTATCGCAGTGCCTAGAGCCTTGTCCACTGATGTGGCCCGCAAACCACAAATGCTAAATTCTGGGCTCTAGGCCTCCCTGACCTGGTGGGTGGCTCACTCCACAAGGCTGCACTGACTAATGGATTTTGGAGCACATAGGAAAGCCACGGGGGGGGGGGGGTTGTGCATACACGTAACTGTATCTCAAGAATACCTTTTGCATGTTTGCTGTCTCAGTAGTTATATTGAAGTGGACTGAATTCATGCTTTCAATTCTAGTCAGTCTTAATACTCTGGCCAGACATTGTGGTCTGGCCTAGCTCCCCAGACCATGCCCAGATCAATCTCCATGCCTCAGGGGATGGAATAATCTATTTGACTGAAGCCAGTCTGCCAATCTGGGGGTGGGGCAGGGAGGGTGGAGTCAGTCTCTCTCAACTGCAGAGTGAGTGGTGGAGGGGAGGTTTGTAAAGACCTTTGGAATTTTGTACCTTGACTAAAGGGAGATAATGCTGGAGGAGGAAAGAGCAGATGACTAATTCATGGGTTGGTATTTTCCAGATTGTCTGTGCACTCCAGATGGCTCGGCCCGATACTTGCTGACTCCAGTGTTTTCATTTCTTTATGACCTTTTTTCCTCATCATGGGGAGTAAAATTTTATTTTGTTTTTCCTAGAACTGGGAGCAATTCTGGGTAGCTCTGCTTCACAGGTAGAGACGTTCCATTTCAACCAGGAGCAGAGCCACGCTCTGCTGTAGGCACTGGGGATACAGAGATGGGCAGGTCTGTGTTGGTTAAGGTAACACTAGCTGCTGTAACAAAGAGACCACAAACCACAGAATTTTAATATATTAGGGATCTTGTAACCGTTCAGGTTGGTGGTGGTTCTGTTCCCTGGGGTCACTCAGGGACTGCGGCCGACAATGGCTCTGCAGTTCTCAACATGTGGCCTCCAGGGTCACCCTGATCCTTGGCACTTCAGCCAGCAGGAAGGGGAAAGAATGTGGGGGACACATGCAGGGTTTCAGGAACCAGGCCTATAAGTGGCATGCATCACTTCTGCTCCCATGCCTTTCTTCCAGAAAGTTCTTGGCTGCCTTCTTAAGACATGTTGTTTAACAGGAAAGGAGAGCATGTGAACCAAAGGCAGAGGAGGAGTAGGTCTTAAGCAATAGTTTTCCTGCGTCGCATCCTGCACTTTACAATTCCAAATTGCCTGACATTCAGAGCTGCTCAGAGGGAAATAATTTTCAGATGGAAGCACGTGCCTCCTGTTACACGAAAGAAAACCATATATAAAATGTTTTCTTTCCCCCCTTATATCTGTTTCCAGTAAGCTCTTTCTTTTCTTTCTTTTTTTTTTCTTTTTTGTTCTTGAGAGAGAATCTCAGGCAGGCTCCGTGTGAAGCCGACGTGGGGCTTGATCTCACAACCCTGAAATCATCAATGGTTGGATGCTTAACCGACTGAGCTGCCCAGGCGCCCCTCCAGGAAGCTCTTTCTTGTTACTAGTAATGGTATTTTATTAAGGATTAATTAATCCATTTGTCAGAGAGAAAGCACACAGGCAGGGGGTGGGGGAGGGGCAGAGGGAGAAGCAGGCTCCCTGCTGAGCAAGGAGCCCCATGCGGGACTTGATCCCCGGGACCCTGGGATCATGACCTGAGCCGAAGGCAGATGCTCAACCGAATGAGCCACCGAGGCACCCCTCTGGTGATGCTTTGAAGTTTAAAGACCTCATTGCACCTCCTGGCCATTCTTAGTCTCCATTCCTTGGAAAAAAACAAGTGAATCCAAACCTCTGTGGAAGACTTACAATGTTCCAGGTTCATACCCACTTCCCTTCTTAATTTAATTACCACAACACACCTGTATAGGAGCATTACTGTTTTCGTTGTCCAGATACGGACATTGAGGCTCAGAGAACTTGGGAAGCAGCATTAGGGTCACGCACTGGTAGGGATCGAGCTGGTGTTCACTGGGGTCACACTAGGTGCTGAACAAGTAAATCTCTACATTTCAGGGCCCACCACGTAGATATTCATTTCTTACTCAAGTGACAACCCAGTTAGGGGTTCCTAGTAGGTGGGTGGCTTTTATCCCCAAAGACTTTCTTGTGGTTCTACTCTTTTCTAGGACCTTGGATCACTCAACACGTGGCTTCTACCCCAACTAAGGCCTGTTCATTATTCCAGAATCCCATCTCTTCCTTTGAATATAGTGCCATAGATGTGCTTGCCTGTGGTGATTTTTCTATTTTATAAAATACATGCCTTGATACACTGTGCCATTAATTGCTTTTTAAAAACAAAGTTTGTAAAACTTCACGTAGGTTTTTGTCTCTTAATTTTTTACTTCAAAAAAGAAATAACAGAGAAGCAATGCATTTTTCAGGCTCTCAAATATTAGTCTTGTATTTTCCTTTAGCTTCTTCGTAGTAAAACTGCATTTCCTGACCATGTCTGGTTTTTTGCATTGCTCCCCTTCTTATTTCCCACCTTGAGAGTTGGCTTCTGTGGGTGTTTTGACAGATGCCTGGCTCCCACAGGCTCCTGTGGAGAAGGGAGATTTCTTGGCTCCTTGT
Organism: Ursus maritimus; assembly: GCF_017311325.1. Lineage (NCBI taxonomy): Eukaryota > Metazoa > Chordata > Mammalia > Carnivora > Ursidae > Ursus > Ursus maritimus. The sequence goes on from NW_024423897.1 coordinate 55,569,726, forward strand.
GTTACTGCTCAGACTATTAACAGTTCCTTAAATGGATACACCAAACCTCAGCTCTCAAGTCACCACTGGGCTCTGCAGCTTTGTTGGCCACAGCTGGCGATACTTCTGGCACTTCCTAACGCTCTCAGAACCTTCTTGTTCCACATTTAGCCGCTTCTCATGACAACCCTGGATCGGTTAGGAAAAAAAACAAAACAAAACTTCTAACTAGTTCTGGGATCAGGACATTGAAAAGGAACGTCTACTGTTTATTGTTACCAGTTCTTTCTTGGTGAGCCACTTTGGGGCCCACGGTGAGGGGCCTGAGTTCCACAGCCATGAAGGGCGAGCAATGAGAAGGTGGGAGGTAGACGGAGACCCACCACATAGCGAGTGACACCCTGCCGATTGGCTCTATCTCGGGACCAGGTCGTCATCCTACTTCTCCGATACCCCCTCTCCAAGACCGACATGGTCAGCCACTTGCTTCCAAGAAACACGCCATTGTCCCCAGATGCTGATGAAGCTTGGCTGCTGGAGGAGCAGGCTGCAGCTTGGCTTTCTGTGGCACTGGAGGGACGCCGGGACACACGCCAGCCCTTGCACGAATGACCCCCAGCCCCCAGCCCCATCAGAAGCAGACATCAGTGTGGCCAGGGCCTCACCTTTCTGAAAATGGAAGATGGGACATGGGCTGAACTCTGGGGTGTGACTCCACCCTTCGGACCTGGCTTGGTCTGCGAGTGTACCCCAAGTGTACCCCGGCTGCTCCCTCCTGGGGAGAACTTGGCCTCCCCCACCGGGGGAGAGCTTGGCTGGATGCTCTCCTTTGCAGGGCCTTAGGTATGTTGGAGGTCTCCTGGGGAGGCTTATCTTCCCGGGGATTCCAAANNCTGAACCGCTGCGTGGCCGAGATGTGAACAAAAGACATTTGATAACATGGATGTGAGTGGGAAGCCATGCTTAGCTTCTAAGTTTAGCTTTCTGTTTCTAGTTGGTCTGCAGAATACATTTTAAGTCATGGTAATTGCTAAATTTCCTAGATGCTAAGAGGTTACTGGTTGCAAAACACACGATCAATTTACTACCAGTATTTGCGTGTGCGCGTGTGAGGAGGAGAGCAAAATACCATTTAAAATGGACAATTTGACTGCAGAACATTCCACATTGCAGAAATGATCAAATGTGATGGAATGGCAGAATGTTTTAGCTCAGGGAAATATGTTAGACAAGATTTCCTGCTCCATACCAGAGCAGGACCTGCTTGTTGGGTAGCTGGGGAGGCATTTTTTCTCGAAGGTTAGGTATCCCTTTTTTCCGGCAGTGGTCTTGGGTCTGCAATTGCAGAAGGCGGCACAAGCCAGCAGTGCTAGCCCGAGGCTCCCACAGGGCAATCCGAAGCTGTAATTTCTTGCTGTTGTCTGTTCACCGCCCATCTAGCTAACACTGAACCCACCATGAGCCAGCAGACCCCTAAGGAGTGAATTTGCGGGAAGATAAATTCCTCTGTCTCTGCCTACATTTGAATGCTATTGTGGAAACTGAATAGAATACAGATTACCCCCAAATTGAATTCTGCGTACCTGCTCTGCTAAGTAGAAAATTGCATATCACATACGGTTCCTAGACGGGGCTCTGTCTAGACACAAAACTGGCTTACAGTTTTTAATGTTCTTGGTCGTTCAGGCGTATGAAACCCGTTTGCCCCGATCATTTCCGGACCTCAGGCGTTTTAGCTTGGAGGCAGTTTTTACTGCCTACTGCTGATCCTGTCCCTGCGCCGCCCCCAGATTCTCAGAGATGCTGTAGTTGCCTCTGGTTGTGCAGCCTGACTTGGAACTGCTTGGGCGAAGGGATGGGGTCCCGCCTTTGCAGCGGTGCTCAGCTGTGGTCCCAGCACGCCGCTCGTTCGGCGCATGCGTGCAGGGCATCTGGCCGGCGTGAAAAACTCTGACGGTCCTTGCACGGTCTTAGCCCCGGAAGGGAGCCTCTTGCCCCCCGTATTATATGTAGGGCATGTGGCTCAGATGTTAACGGGTGTCTGATTGGCGTTGAGCACTATTTTCTCCTTGATGTAATTCCTCGTCGGGCCCTTTGCCTCTGTCTCCTCGAAACCCCGGTTCAGGCCGTGGCTCACGGAGCCGGAGAGGCTGGGTGCCCCTGTAGCTGTGGCAGCCGGTTCAGCCTCCAGGCGCCGCATGGTTCAGCCAAGCAGGGAGGGAGAGGCCAGTCACGACGTGGAAATGCAGGGATGGGAGCGTTCAATCCAGGAGCACCGCTGGCTGCTGGCAGAGTGGGTGGCTCCAGGCGCCGGATTATTTGGGGGTCATCAGGAAGCCCAAAGATGGTTCCCCCGCTGGTGTAACAGCACATCCGTTTTCACCATTAGTGCTTCGCTCCTTTGAGGCTGAAGCCTTTTATTTTCAAGAGTCCCGAGTAAATAAAATTCCGTGACAGGGACATGTGTGGGGGAGGGCCTACACTGAGTGTCCAAGAAATTAAAACACAAAGTCTAAATTTGTCCTGAGATAGCTTTGTCAAGAGGGGCCTTTGCCTGCGTTCTGAGACATCTGAAAATCTCCCCTGGGCAAGGGCCTGGGGCTGAGCCTAGCTGTGTCACTGGTGGGGGATGGAACCCCAAATAAGAGGCCCTACCCTTTGATTTTCTCTGTGGGTCTCATGGTTTAGTTGTCCATACGAACGCTTCCGCTAGGGGTGAGTTTTCCCTGGGGGGTGCTACGTGATGGAAATCGGCTGGGGCATTTTTGGTTGTGACAGTGACTGGCGGGCTCTGCGAGCATTGGGTGACTAAGGTCTAGGAGCACTTAGCATCCGGGGCGCCGCGTGCGTGCTCTCTCTCTCAAAACCAATAAAATTAAAAAAAAAAAAAAAAAAAAAAAAGAGCACTTAGCATCCTGCTAAGTGCCAGGACTGCCGCTTGAAGGATTGTGTGTCCTGTCATACTTTCAGATAGCCCTTGGGACTTGCACGTGATGAAAATACTCTGTTTTCCATATGTGCAGGGTGATGTGCCCTAAATTTTCCAGGAAGGCAGCCACCATGTAAATAATTTTGCTTGCAGCTTTGCTGGGAGGTACCACCTCTGTCCACCTGCGTCTCTGGCTACTGTGTCCTTGAAGATTCTAAGGACAGCAGCAAGCATTGACTCCTGCATTAACCCTCTAGGGTTGTGTTCTCTGAACATTTCTGTCTTGAAGTATATGTACATTTATCACAAATTTATTTTCTCCCTTTTTTCACCATTAGGACATTGTGTTGAGTATTTTAAAAATTGTTTGTGTTAGGTTACACACACACACACACATTTTAGCCATCTTAACCATTTTATTTTTATTTTTTTTTAAAGATTTTATGTATTTATTTGAGAGAGAGAGACGGGGGGTGGGCGCGGAGGAGCAGAGGGAGACGGACAAGCAGACTCCAGTCTGAGCGTGTAGCCCAACGCGGGGCTGAATCGCAGGACCCTGAGATCATGACCTGAGCAGAAATCAAGAGTCAGATACCCAACTAACTGAGCTACCCAGGTGCCCCCATCTTAACCATTTTAAAGTATACAGTTCAGTAGTAGTAAGTATATTCATGTTGTTGTGAAATAGATCTCCAGAACTTGTCCATCTTGTGAATCTGAAACTATACCCATTGAACAACAACTCCCCATTCTTCCCCTCCCCCGTCCTTGGCAACCACTATTCTACTTTCTGTTTCTATGAATTTGACTATTTTAGATACATCATATAATTGGAATCATACAGAATTTGTCGTTCTGTGAGTGTCTTATTTCACTTAGTGTAACATCCTCAAGGGTCATCCATGTTGTAGCCTGTGACATATTTCCTTCCTTTTTTTGGTGGGATGACATTCTGTTGTACGTCTAGACCACCTGTCGCTTTTCCATTCATCCCTCAGCGGACATTTGGGTTGCTTCGCCTCTTGGCTATTTTGAATAATGCTGCTATGAACATAGGTGTACAAGTATCTCTGAGACCCTGCCTTCAGTTTCTTCGGGTGTGTTCTCAGAAGTAGGACCACTGGATCACATGGTAGTTCCATATTTGATTTTTTAAAAGAACGTCCATATTGTTTTCCGCAGTGGCTACGTGATTGTACATTCTCACCAGCAGTGCATGAGGGCTGCAGTTTCTCCATATCCTCACCAACACTTTTTTCTGTTTTCTTTTTTTATGGTAGTTACTCTGGTGAGTGTTGTTTTAGGTTATATTTTGCATGAGCTCTATCTCCAGATATAAAGGGGTAAACATAAAATATTTGTTATCGTAACAGGTTGACGATAACAGCTCTCGTGTCTTTATGGTCTTAACAGTCATGTCAACATACTACCTTTTTCTTAAATTTTTTATTATCTTTTTATTGAAATATAGTTGACATACAATGTTGCATTCATTTTGAGTGTACTACATCGTGATTTGACAATTCTGTACATTATGCCCTGTTCACAAGCAAAGCTACCATCTGTCACCATACAACACAGTTATAATACCATTCCCTACATTCCCTGTGTTGCGCCTTATTCATTCCATGACTGGAAGTGTGTATCTAACACTCCCTTTCACCCATTTTGCCCATTCCTTACTCTCCTCTGGCAACCGTCAGTTTATTCTCTGCATTTATGGGTCTGTTTCTGCTTTTTTGTTTGTTTGGTTTTTTTAGATTCCACACACAAATGAAATCATATCTTATTTATCTTTCTCTGTCTGACTTACTTCACTTAGCACAATACCCTCTAGGTCTGTCCACTTGTTGCAAATGGTAAGATCTCATTCTTTTTTATGGCTGAGTAATAGTTCGTGGTGTATATATACACCACATCTTTATCCATTTGTCTATCGATGGACACTTGGGTTGCTTTCACATCTTCGCTATTGTAAATAATGCTACAGTTAACATAGGGATATCTATCTTTTTGATTTAGTGTTTTTGTTTTCTTCGGGTAAATACCCAATAGTGGAATTACTGGATCATATGGTATTTCTGTTTTTAATTTTTTGAGGAACCTCCATGCTGTTTTTCACAGTGGCCGCACCAAATTTACATTCCCACCAGCGGTGCACAAGGCTTCCTTTTCTCCACATCCTTGCTAACACTTGTTATTTCTTGTCTTTTTATACTGGCCATTCTGACTAGTGTGAGGTGGTATCTCATTGTGGTTTTGATTTGCATTTCCCTGTTGATTAATGATATCGAACATCTTTTCATGAGCCTGTTGGCCATCTGTAGTCTTCACCAACATATTATTTTTAGAAAGTTGCTAGAAAGCAATCTCTCCCTTCTTTCTCTCTAGTAGTGCTCTGCTTTTCCCACACCTGGCCCTTAGAGCCAGCTTTACCCAGTCCAGCCTCCATGGCTTTCCTTTGTTCTGTGTGGAATCGTTTTTTTGTTAATTAGTGATCTCTTTCTATTAAGTAGGAGAATAGAACAGCTGTTTTGCCATCGAGCGCATGAACATTATTACAATGAGTGTTCATGAGTAATATTTCCATGACTGAGCAAGAGTGGATTTCCTGGTGGACAGGAATAAATCTGGACCCCTTGAAAACACGGTTGGAGTTCTGGGGCTTTTACCCATTGTGGACTTGTTGGCCATATAAATTATGACAACACAACACCAACACAGAGCTTTCTGGAAATGTCTAAAGTAATAGCATCATTTGGTGAGTTAAAGAGGCAAAGCATTGTTGGGTCACGTGGCCGGCTCGGTCGGTGGTGCTTGCTCTTGCTCTTGGAGTTGTAGGTTTGAGCCCCACGTTCAGTGTGGAGAATACGTTAAAAAAAAAAAAAAAGAAGGTAGAACATTGTGGGGTGAGGATGGGAAGTGACAGGACTTTCTGTTGTATGGACAGACATAGAAGCAAGCCTGCTTGACCTGTTGGTCCCAGGACCGGCATCCTAGGGTGCACCCAGGGAAGCCCCTTTCGCATTAGCCTGGGCTCATTCTGAAGTTTTCTCTTCTCCCTTTGGATGTCTCCTCTGTGTGCTCAAACATGGAAAGCCATTACAGGAAACCGACCTGGGATGCATTTAAGCTGATGTTTCCTTAATAACCTTCAGTATCGGTCCCCAAAAGAAATTTTTCTTTAACGTGCCAGGGACCAAAAATATATATAAAAGAAAATCATTACAGTATTTCACTTGAGATTGTGCAGATAATGACAAGTTCCTTTCTTTTTTTTTTTAGTAGTATTTATGGCTATTCAATTAAACTGCCACCAAACAACAGTGAACCCACCACCATTTCCGAGTGCGCTATCTCGGTATTTGTAGCTCACCATATGTTTGAAGTATGACATAATCCTTATGGAGCACATTCAATTTGTTGCTTCCCAACTTCAATGGAAGCAGTTAAGTCTGTCTCCTTTTAGACAAATTGTTAATGAAAAGGTAGCTGAACAATCATTTTCTTGTAATATGCAATTCTGTCTCCTTAAATACAGGAGCCTGACAGACCCATTCAGCAGTTAGTACTTTCTCTATACAACTGAACTCTGTCTGACCCTCTGAAACCAACAATTGGAGCAAAAAGAGAGAAAGAGAGAAAAAAGAGAGAAAGGGGAAAGGCAGCTAAAAATAAATACTTACCTGTAATACGTATAATCCTAAAAATTGAGTGGATGGTATATTTTACTTTATTGTTTTCAGATAATGTGTGAATAATTGCCTTCTGCTCCCAAGTTCGTTTTTATTGATTTTAAAGTATTTCATGATGTTGGTGCAGCACTTGGAGAACGGTGGGACTGTCTGAAAGATTCAGAATTTAGAGTCCTGAGCTCTCCTCTCTCTCAGCAGTGAGTCAGTGCTGCTGCCGAGGATGCAGACACGCCGTGGCTCCCTTCTTCCCAGAGAGCAACGAAGGCGGGAATCAAAGGACTGGCCATTTGTCCGAGCAAACACATGTTTTTATTTTACTTTATAACGATTTCCCGAAGAATTCCTTCAATAGAATGGAAACAAAGAGCGTATATCTCATTTTTAAACACAAATAAAATGCTCTGGCAGTCTGTAGAGCAGGGTACAGAACATTAATGGCTGTGTTTTTTGAGTGTTCACTCCGTGCCACCCTATACCCAGATTATCTGTGTACCTCACCATTGGAGGGGGGATGCGCTATGACGATGGGGGGGGGATGCGCTACGACGATGGTGGGGGGGATGGGCTATGACGATGGAGGGGGGATGGGCGATGACAATCACCCCCATATGATAGATGTAGAAATGTGGGTTGGAGAGGTTAATTAACTTGCCTAAAATCACCCAGTAATTTTGTGATAGAGCCAACTTTTGCACTCAGGAAAGCAACCTCTGGAGTAGAGACGCTTAATTCCTACACAATGCCACATGTCGGCTGAAGATTGCTTTTTATAGTAAAGCCTCATCAATCCAGACTGATTTGGGGATTTGGGGGAGAAGGAGCCTGAATGATAGGATTTGCAATCTTATACCTCTAAAGAGATGGTGGATAGAGTTAATTAAATGAGGGTTTTAAAATTAGGGAAGCAGTCTTGGAGATCTCATTTTACAATAAAGGAAAATGGTCTTTAAAATAATAAAGTATTTCAGGGGGTGCCTGGGTGGTGCAGTTGGTTGAGTGTCCGACTCTAGATTTCAGCTCAGGTCATGATCTCAGGGTTGTGAGATGGAGCCCTGTGACAGGCTCTGTGCTCAGTGCAGAGTCTGCTTGAGATTTTCTCCTTCTGCCCCTCCCCTGCTCACACTTTCTTTCTCTCAAATAAATAAATGAATCTTCAAAAAAGTAATAAGGTATTTTATTTTAAGGTCTTGCATTCATGATTCTAGTTCCCATTTTTTCACAGTACAAATGTAAACTACGAATTGAGTATAAACCAACATCTGCAGTGCAGGCAATGTCAGTGCCTTGGGCAGGTGGCAACTTTGAGAGTGTAGACTCTAAGCTCAGGGCTGGGTTCACAGGCTGTACTCCATTGCTTGATAACTGTTTGGCCTTGGGCAAATTTCTTTATTCATCAAGCCTGCGTTTCCCATCTATAAATGAATCTGATGATGGAACCAACTCTCTAGAGCCGAGGAGTAGATACTCTAGATGTGAATTAGATGGACAAACAGGTACTCAGACCTTCGCTCAGTGTGTGGAGCAGAGAAGGAGCTCAGCTGGTGTGAACTGCCATCCCTAGCACACAGGAATGAGGGCCCAGGGCTTACAGAACAGGTGGGAGACAAAGATGCATCAACAGCCTTCCCTAGTGAATCAAATGTGTGTGACAGTGTGGGAGGTCGGGAGTCCAGAAGGGTGGGATGTAGCCAATCCCAGATAGCCTCATGAAAGCGCTCGGTCCATTCTATTGGCCCTAGGGAATGCTGACGATTCTTGAAGTTGGGGAGATCGGGTAGGATTTAGGGAGTGTGATTTGGTGGAGAGAGACCCTGGCAGGACAGGAACAAAGGGAAAGGAGATAGGAGGACAGGTGCTCACTGGGCCTTGTCCAGCATGCCAGGTGGGGGTCTGGTGGACCCCCAGCCTGTTTCCACTACATCAGGAGACCATGGAGCTCATGGTGGCTGCCTCCCTGTCACCAGCCGATAACCTCCTGCTAAGTTTTCTCCCACCTTACTCAGAGAGAGTGCAATGGCCGCACTAAACAGGAGCTTCAGACTACCTGACACTTGTATTTCTCATTGTGAATTGGTAAGTCTGGATTTATTTATTTTTTTTTAATATGACTAAATGAGTTTATTGATTTACCAATCTGTGTTTCCCTTTTTGAGTTCCCTTATTATTTTTTTTATTATTATGTTCAGTTAGCCAACATATATCGTTGCCTTTTTAGCAAGAGTCAGCATCCCAGCTCCACACCCTCTGACACTCTGCACAGATAAGGCTCTGGGCTGCCCAGCCTGAGGTCAGCCCAGACCATGGGGAATTCACCAGGGTGGGTGAAGGCTTTCCTGTTGCCCAAGCTGGACTTCCCTTGGACCAGCATGTCTTTTCTTCAAGTACTGTGCAAGTTACTGAAGGCATCCTTGTGTCTCAGACTTTTCTCTGGGCTTTCGGTCTCTTGTTTCCACTTGCCCTTTAGGTGCCCATCCCCAGTTGAGCTCATTCCACTCACACCCTATTTAATAAAGCAAACCTCAGGCCCTTCCTCCCCCTACAACAGGCCCCGGCATCTCCTGTCTTCACTTGTGGCCTGGCTTGTATCCCCTTTGGGGAAGGCCCGTGGCCATGATGTGTTCTCCTGGCTTTAGTCCTTTGTTAATAACACTTGACTTTCATTGGCTTTACCTCCCGGCACTCCTTAAGATCTCTACCCTGGTCTTCCTTTTTGGGGTCTCAGCTTTGGCGTTCTCCGGCAAGGCCATTACTCCAGGGTTGTTCTCCCCACCCCTTCCCTGGGACCCATGCTGATTCCACACCTGCAGCTTTCTCTGCCTCAATTTGACCTTGGGAGCTCTCCAATGGATGTTCAAAGTCCTGTTTAAAGTAAAAATTATTCTGACCCCCTCTCCCGCATCCAGTTCTGTTTTTTTCTTTGACATTCTCGAATTTAAAAAAATGGCATGGTCTTTTGTTTCTTGGCTCAAGGTCGAAACCTTGCGGGCATTTGTTTCTCTGTCTTCCTCACGTTTGGATGCCAAGGCCGTGGTGAGTTCTCTTTTTAAATGTCACTCAAAGATAGCCACTGGTCTCTGCCAGTGCCTTTATTCAGAACTCGGGTTTGTGCCTCAGGACTGTGATGGCCTTTTAGCTGATCTCCTTGCCTCTGCTCTTGCTTTTTTGCCTCTTTTCTTTGTTTCTGCAAAGAAACAAGAGCAACAACCAACTAGCCAACAAAACCAATATGACCTCTTTGGTGGTCCTCAGTTGCTTGTAGGATGACCTCTTGGTTTCACATTGAATAATGTTCCTTATCTGGCCTTTGCTTTTCAGCTCCTTGCCCTGTCTCATAGTTCAGCCACACCAGCTGTCACTATGCCCCAGTTTCCTAGGAGTCATGTATTTGTGTATTTGTTTTGTTTTTCAATGCACTTCAGTACTTTTACACCAATTGGAGATGCTCTTTATTGCGCCCCATCCCAGTGTTTGCCTGTTGAACTCATGTTCACAAAGGTGTGGTTTGCATGGGCGATGGCAGATGTTCCATTACCTGTGTGCTCATGGTGACTGGAATGCACCAGGATTCACATTGTACCATGTTTGTTCATCTTCCTGTCAGCCTAAGGTCAACCCTGCGCTGCTGGAGGGTAGGGCCTGTGCATTGCTGTATTTACACTGGTGCGCAGCCATTTGTGCATGTGTGACAGGGAGTGGGGAAGGAAGGAAGGAAGGAGCAGTGTCACGGAAATGGAATGGGTGGCCATATACCGTGGCTGGGGACATTAAGAAATTGAAAGAACAGCTACAATCAATGAGCTGTAACAGCTTAGAACTTTGTGTTCGACTTTTATGTGCCATAGAACTCTGCCCTGTTGCCAACAATTTTTGGAAAAGCCACAGCCCTAATGCTTAAACACATTGCTGTAATTCGACTCTCCATAAAGTGGTCATTAAATTGTGTTTTGAGGCTGGGAAGTGCGCATCAGTGACATGCTTAACTGTACAGCTGCAGCGAAACAGGAATCTAGACCTATCTGTATGCAAATACAATGCTTCAAGTTCATTATTGTTATTAGGGAATGGAAATACAGCCAGAGCAGAAATAACAGTCTATTTCCCTCTGCCTATGTTGTGTTTTTGTCAATGGGGCTTCTGAAGGACTATGCATTTACTAACCCATTAGAATGAGCGATTTGATATCCTAATGTAAAATTAAAGGAATTTAAGGATCTGCCTAGGAGATACACTTGTTTAAACCTATATTAATGTCTCTATTGGTTATGTTGGCTAGGTTGGTGGTATATTATTAGAAAAGAAAATGTCCCAGCCATGTGTATACTTTCTAAATCTCAATGTACTTATTTTCTGACAAGCAAAAGAGCTGATTTTCTTCTTTCTCATCCAAAATATAAGACGTGGGGACAACATAACTACTCTTAAATGCAAAGCATACTGTCAATCCTTTGTTATTTGGAAAAGAATCTCATTGCTATTATTTCATTCTGCCTTTTCCTTCTGATGTACATTCTTGGCTTCTCCTAGCTCTCATGTTTGAGGCCATTACTTTCTTTATAAAAATATTTTGTTAAGTTTATACTTTTATTATTTATTATTTATTTATTAATGAAAAGATTTTATTTATTTATTTGACGGAGAGAGAGAGACAGCCAGCGAGAGAGAACACAAGCAGGGGGAGTGGGAGAGGAAGAAGCAGGCTACCAGTGCAGGAGCCTGATGCAGGGCTTGATCCCAGGGATCCGGGATCATGCCCTGAGCCGAAGGCCTACGCTTAACTGCTGAGTCACCCAGGTGCCCCAAGTTTTTACTTTTAATTCCAGTATAGTTAACATACAGTATTATATTAGTTTCAGGTGTACAATATAGTGATTCATCAATTCTATACATTATTCAGTGCTCATCATAGTAAGTGTTCTGTTAATCACCTGTTTCACCCATCCCCCCACCCACCTCCTTTTCGGTAACCATCAGTGTTCTCTATAGTTAAGAGTCTGTTTCTTGGTTTCTCTCTCTCTCTCTCTCTTTTTTTCCCTTTGTTCATTTGTCTTGTTAAATTCCATATATGAGTGAAATCGTATGGTATTTGTCTTTCTGTGACTGGCTTATTTCACTTAGTATAATACTCTCTAGCTCCATCTGTGTCACTGCAAATGGCAAGATTCTGTTCTTTTTTATGGTTGAGTACTATTCTATTCCATTCTGTGTGTGTGTGTGTGTGTGTGTGTGTGTATACACATACATGCACCACATCTTCTTTTTTAAAAGAATTAATTCATTTGAGAGAGAGAGAGAGAATGAGAGAGCATAAGCGGGGAGAGGGAGAGGAAGAAGCAGACTCCCCGCTGAGCAGAGAGCCTGATGTGGGGCTTGATCCCAGAATGCTGGGATCATGACCTGAGCTGAAGGCAGGCCCTTAACTGACTGAGCCACCCAGGTGCCCCCACACCACATCTTGATCTATTCATCAGTCGATGGACACTCGGGTTGCTTCCATAGTTTGGTTATCATAAATAATGTTGCAGTAAACACAGGGGTACACGTATCCTTTCGCGTTAGTGTTTTGTATTCTTAGGGTAAATGTCCAGTAGTGGAATTATGGGATCGTATGGTGATTCTCTTTTAAACTTCTTGAGGTACGTCTGCAGTGGCTATACCAGTTTGCATTCCCACTAACAGTGCACGAGAGAGCCCATTAATTTCTTTTCCACATCCCCACAGTATTTGCTGTGGTACTTACCAGGGTGTCCCTTAAGTTGTGTGGGATCCCAGGCAAATACTCCTTTGTGGCCCCTGTCCATATTACCAGTGTGATTGAAAAATGTATTATAAAATGTATGGGTCCATTGAGGTGTATTGATTTATCAATGAAGATTTAGAATAATGGATAGAAAAGAGATTCTTACACACTGATTTACTTCCCGGTCAGCGTACCGAATGGTTCTTCCCTCCAGGCACCATCTCTCCCTGACCATCTTTATTGCCAAAGGCACCATTTTCTGCAAATTCCAGGTCTCCCACCCTGTTGCTCATAACCGCATGGCTCTTTAGAACCGATGTGCGTTGAAACAGTACAGCCTATTCTGCCTCTGCTGTTCCCCAGTCCACTGACCGCAGGCTGGCTACACCCTTACTCATGACGCTGTGTCATCGATAATGCCGTCCAGGACCACTGTCTTCCAGGGACCCTCTCACAAAGCTGATCATTGTGCTTCGTCAGTAATGACCACAGATACAAACCTTACCCAGAGGATGTAGTAAAACTTGAATGGTAATTTGCTTTTGGTCATATTAAATATACTAATTTTCTAGCGTGCGAATAGAACAGCATATCTTCCGACAAGTCCTGAACTCTTCAGACACTCATCACTACATTCCTAGGACGGATCTCTCAGTGTCGGTTACACCCAGTGGTGGGGTGAGAAGAGCGGTGCAGAGGATACACCCCTCATCCTGCAGGGCTCACACGGATGCAGGAAAGTATAGCTATCAGGATTCTCACTATTTACTGTCACTCCTGTAAAAATGTCTATCTCAAGTTTTGTAGATCCCCTCCTTGAGTTGTCCCAGAGACAACCCATCAGGTATTCTCAGAGAACTGAGGAACTTGAAAATCCTGAATTGTCCAAGAACCTAATAGTTTGTAAAAATAGCATACGTATGTCCCAGCCATGGTGCGTGTGCACGTGTGTGTATGTGAATTATTGTAAGTGCTGGGCTGTTCTTGTGATTTTCTGTACCCATTTGTGAAGTGTATCTTGCTCTTGATTTTATTTTTCCTTCGTGGAAAAATACTAATAAAAGACTTAAAAATTTTAGAAAGTGTTGTTGGTGGTGGAGGAAGCTGTGC